>NC_086316.1:33314602-33616573 GCF_963924245.1 Chroicocephalus ridibundus | reverse complement strand
CTCCTGCTCTCCAAGTCCAACCAACATATGCAGCTTTGCACCATCACTAAATGGCAATGAGGAGGCAAGGCAATTTAATGGAGAGTGCTGGAAGATGAGGCTTTGTATTTCAGACGAGCTGGCTGAAACTCCTTGCACGCCTCACACACACACGAGGAGAGCTTGGTCAAGTGTCTTCTGAGGCTACAACATCCTCATGGTGGGACAGGCCCATTTCTCCAAAGGGTAAACTCTGTTGACACTCATTTTCGGGCTTTAAAACAGCTTCTCTTTGGATGGCTATGCCTTTGCTGCAGTCAAAAGGCACACAATGGACACAACAGCCTAGAGTTTAGTTAAGGAATTTTAAGACATAGATTGGCATTACAGAAAGAAAAATAAGAAGTGACTAATCAAGGACGTTGCAATAGTCCCTCAACTTTTCAGCCTGTGATAGACCTTTAATACCCAACTGCTGGAAAAACAGGCAACACAAGCAATGAAGAGATTCTTAATCAAAAACTATTTCTTGTTCCCAAACAAACAGTGATGGAGAAGTAAAGGAAATGTTTGCTTCAAAATAGAAAAATAAAAATGTTCATTCAGTCTTTTATTAGAAAAACATATAAAAACTGATATAAAAAGATACAAGAAAGGGAGATGAAGAGACTTTCAGGTAAGAATTTTTGTATTATAACAGTGACTTCCAATGCAAGTTGGGCAAATTCTTTAACTTTTAGGATAAACTCCATCCAAGATAGTCCATCCCAATGAATCCTCTACTTAAAGGATAATGATTTTGTAACTCAAAGAAAAAGCCGTTAAAAAGAAGAAAATTCCATTATCATCTACTTGGAAAAAAATGCAGCTGAAAAAAAAAATACTTAAATTGTGCAACCTCTCAAGTTTGTATTCACAACATGAGGTGGTTCCCTAAAATTGTTCCCTAAAGTGCAAGTTTATAGCTTGAGGATCAGAAACACGAAGAAATCAGAGATGAATCCTTTTTAGCCACGAAGAAGTCGTTTTCAAAATCCTTAGCCATATGTCAGTGTGTGCACAAAATACCAAAGTATGAGTTAGTATGTCCAAAAGAACTACCTAAGAACTGGCATCAATTGTTAGTCAGATTACTTGATTCTTGCAGCAGAAGAAAGATTGTTGTCCTTCTTCCAACAGTAGTGATAAAAAAATTCTTTTTCATATCTTTCTTTTTCATATGCACCGGGGAAATTGTACTTATATGCATATACCATGCAGGTGCAAATCAGGCATGTTCATAACTTCTGCTACCACACACGAAATCCCACTGAGTGAATGGGAACCTTTCCACCAAACACAATGGAAGCCGGCTGAGCTCATAGACCATTGAATGATGGGATATGCTGAATTGTATTCCAGAAGTGAACTTTGCAAAAATCACTCAGAAAATTCTTATCCCTTCTACTCTGAACTATATTTTATATCAAAGCCATTTTTGGTAAATATAAATCATTACCTTGTAAAGGTGCATCTATAGTAGAAACATTTGTTATGGAAGAACAGTTCTTTTACGACAATATCAATCTGCATAACAACCTGACCTTTCAGATTTGCTAAAAGAGGTAGTTGTTCAAGAAAATATTTCTTCAGAGGCGTGTTTTATGTCCCTTTTTCATCAGAAATGCATTAAAATACAAACCCATACAAGAAAAAAAAACAAACCCATAACCTATTAGACAAGCAGAATGCAGCTCCAGAGCCAAGTTGATTCAGCCTCCATACAGTACGCAGAAGTAAAAATTGCTTACATTTTGCTTATGTTCACTCCCTCCTCTACAGGGAATAGGGGAGACATTTCATTTCATTCCAGAGAAAATACACACTTCTTGACTACAGCAGCTACGCTTTATAATAGTCTCTAGTTCTCAACACTATAATTTTTCCTCACAGAAAACAGCAACTAAAAAAACACAAGAAAAATCCATCAATTCATCTAGAGGCATGCAAAATGTAAATATATCCTCAAGACAAATAAAAGTGGGACAATACATCGGGCATTAATAATTTATTTCTTTCTGAATAATTCTAGTCATTTATTTTAGTCTGTAGATAAAAACAAAAGCTAGAATACTTTTCTCCTCTAGGAGAACACAAAATAATATTGCAGAGAGATGACAGAAGAGCAACGCCTAAATCACTTACATAAAACATTATGTACAAATATTCATTGCTATTAAGGTGACATTGAAATACCATCCCCATGTCAGTCCAAATAATACAACAGGAAATGGCACTAAACAACTATACTGAAACCTGACTGGAACTCCATCACGAAAGACTAAGCTCCTTTCCATACTACACAAGTGATTACTTACAGCAAGAACAAGACAAATGGGAAAGCTAAATCTTTAAATCTTTTTTACATCCTTTTGCACAGATTTAAATGACATCATGAGGAGCAAAGCAGAGCAGAATGAGCTCTTATCCACACATACAGACTAGTGGCTCTTTTGGGCTGATCAGCTGAGGACATTAAGAAACCCAGGAAAGTATTTCAAAGCTTCTGTTTAGCAAATTCAGCAGACCTCATTTATGGAGGCATATCATGCTATTACACAAAATGTGACGCTGCCTAGTAAGATTGCACCTCTGAGTTTCTCCATTGTCAAATCATTTCCTAAAATATGTGCATTCTTCTCCAGTGGAATAATTCAGCTTGGTCATGTGTAATAACTGCATATTTTATTAAGGCCCTTAAAATTCCCCTCTTCTGCAGTTTAGATAACAATAATGATCTTCTTCTGAGGTTCATTTCAGGTGGCTGTGATCTTGTAGACAGAGCACACTGCAGACAGACAGCATGTGTAACACAGTCATTTGATCAGTAAAGTGTGCAAAACAGAGCTTTTTAAAATGCAAAAACTTTGGTGATAGAGTTCTGCATTAATGGTATTCATTTCAACACCTAACTGGCATCAGGACATCGTTTGTTTTCAGAAATGTACTTACATGCTTCACGAATGTTCTCTATAAAGTTTGAGAAAGTGCTTAATAAAACAGCAGAGTACCATTTCTTCTTCCTTTTCTTTTTTTCTTAGTGAAAATGGAATTTTGTACCTATACCATCTTTTCCTCCACACTGACACCAGCAGCAATATAATCCTTAATCCTTTCTGTGAGCACTAAGAAGACAGGATTGTAGAACGTCTCTACACTGCCGGACTTCGCAGCCCACACTGTACTGAGGTAACGCAAGAACTGCAAAGGCGGAGAAATGTTTCCCCCTCTGCCAGACTAGCTCCAACACTTTGCACATCACTCTTTGCAGGACATAGCGTCGGGTGCCGAGCAAGCTACGGAGGAGAGAAGCTCTGCTGCAGGGGACGGCAGCACGAGCCAGACACCCCAGGCAGGGCCGGCAACAGCAGCAGCAGACCATGGCAAAGATATTTCCTACAACCTAATCAGAATTTCCCATGTTCTAACTTCCCATGTTTGAGCACGGGAAATTCTGATTAGGTTGTAGGAAATATCTTTGCCATGAAGGTGGTTGAATACTGACACAGGTTGCCCAGAGATGTCAGATCTTCATTCTTGGAGGTGTTCAAGACTTAACTGGGCATGGCCCTGAGCAATTGGATGCAATTGGACCTGCTTTGGGCAGGGGGATGGACTAGAAGGTCTCTGGAGATCCCTTCCAACCTAAACTATTCTGAATTCATAGCCCTAATTAAAGGTGTTTCAAAGATTACAATATCAAAAAATTCAGAAGGGGTGAAGCTGCTAGATTTAGGCACAGAACTCAGTTTTTACTTGCAGTTTTTGGAAAAAAAAAATCAGAACAGTCTGCTGCTTCAAATACATCTTCAACTTAGTTTACAGCTAGTGCATTAGTCTCTCTAACAGAGGATATAACACAAAGCCAATCTTTCACACCAGTGAGGGGTCATATTAGAAGTATAAATGGTTTCTCAGGCTGTCAGGGGGAACTCGCATTAGACTGAAGCAGTGCAAATACATTTCTGGATAAAAATTTAAGGAGGTACTACTACCCACATGCAATTTCTAATGCATTCAAAACATGAAACTAAAGGTTGTCCTAGAGAGCACAGCTCCTGGGTACAAAGTAAACACATACAAACATGACACACTGTACCAGTCCATTCACCCACACTGGGACTCATCTGTCTGCACCTGCCCATATGCATTCCTGGGGAACTTCTCACAGATGAAGGAACAGGCTTTGATGAGAAAGGCATCAAAAGCTTTTGACCTTCACAATTAATCACTTAAAGAGTCCTACCAAAGTCTTGTGCTGGCTCCACCAAGGTAAGGAACACATGGAGTAGCTCTGCATACTAAGGCAGTCCTGGCCATAGGAAGTACTAGGGTGCTCCCACTTATTTCACTGAGCATCCCCTTTGTGCAGAATTCTGTGCACAGGCTCTGACACGAGATAACCAATATTTGAAACTATATGCTACTTGGCAGTGCTTTTACCAAAGAGACAAACGGTTCTGGAGACTTTCTGCTGCCCTTGCAAAGGCCACCTTCCAGGTGACCAGGCAGCGCTGGTGCTCACTTAGGTGATGCCACACTAACACCCCTCTCTACACGCAGCTATCCGAGAGAAGAAACAGTTGAAGAGATGATCCCTACACTGTTTTCTCTGGGCTACAACCATGAGTCCACTGCTTTGTGTGTGCAGGACTCAGTTATATCCTGAGCCTTTCTGTGGATCTGTGGAGGCACAGGTCTGGTACTATACGTAACCACACAAAGTATGTATGCTGCCTGCCAGCCCTTCCCACCTAACATCCCCTTGATCATTTGAAGCATTAATGTAGTACTGGGCAATGGGTCTCAAACTTTACTCCCAGGTGTTCACTTCTGAGAACAGTTCATCCACAGTTAAAAGCCAAGGTGCAATGCATTGACCAGCCCTGCACTCACCAGACTCCGCTGCCACCTAACTTGGTTCTCTGATGAACTGCAATGTTAACAAAGTTTGACTAAGGAGGGAGCACCGAAACCTACAGCATTTGCCTGTTAGCCATGACCAGACCTGCTTGAATGAGCACAGGTTCATCGTGCAGAGTGGTGCTCCTCTTTCTTTCTGCTGCTTGGCAAGAAAATTAAAAAGTTGTGAATTTTAGCAACGTCACTGCCATAAATCTTTACTAAAAATCACAACATCTGCAAATAATATCTGCAGCCCTGGTGAATCTGAACCTAGACCTTGTTCATTAAAATGACATAACAAATACAAATTTTTGTTCCTCCTGAATAGTCATTTAAGATTTATACGATTCTGTCTACTTGTGTGACCTTCTCAATAAACAGGGAGGTTCTCCTCTTCCACTCATAAATTCTCCATCAAATGTTTTAACTATTCAGTAACTCTAATATGTGAATGATAAAATAATAATGCTTCGAATAATAATGATAACCATGCATGCATAATGAAAACCTTTTCTGGAAGATTTTGGAGAGCATTCCCCTCCATAAATACAAACTTTTTCATGTTGTGATTTTCAATAGCCAGCCTTATGAATAAAATAATCTTTTCTTTAGGTGTCAGAGAACACAGGTGTAAGCAGTGATGGAGGTGAAAGAGACTGATTCCATCATCCACATGCACTTCTGCCAGATTTGCTCTACTCTGTTTTGGAACTGAGCAAGAGCAATTGTACACCTGTAATATAGAAGAATTACACAGGATACAGTTACCATGAGTACAAAGCTAGAGTCTATATCAATAGAAATTATACTGCTTAAGCCTTGTATTTGGGGTCTAATTCAGCCCACAGTTACAGCTGTAACTTCAGTGAAGTTCTGGTGATGTGTCCCGAGGCAGAGATAGGCTCAAATCTTTCAGTTGCTTTTTATTTCCATTTCACGACTCAAGGATAAATGATAATGTTTTGTTTCATGTTATGACTTCCATTCATGTAAGAAATTATTTGAAGGTTATTGATTTTCTTCTTTTCTCACCAGAACTAAAATTATATTTCAACTTTGTTTTTATATGCTAAAGATTTTGTGATTTGATTCCAATAATTTAGGGCTGAGGTATGGATACACTTATTTCAGTATATATAATGACATTTTTAATACTATGCCCATCTCTTTAAAATACCCAACAGCCTTCTTTTTCCTCTTTGCAGAGCTCAGATTCATAATTTCCCCACGTACTGTTCTTAAAAGATTTTTATGCTTCAAGAGAATGCATCAGACAGGAAAGTTAAAAGAAAATCTGCAACACATTTGTTATTTGTCCTCTTCTTAAAAACTCTTCACAGACTTCTGATTTTTGCCCTTGTTTCTTTTGTTCTCAAATGGAATAATTTATTAACAGAGTTGTCATGATTGTAACACTGGCATACCCATTCTGAAAAGAGACGTTATATTTCTGTTGAGAAAAATTAGGCATTAGAAACATTTCAGATATTCATATTTATAGGCAAGCATGTCCACATAATTTCCAAAGCTTTTTTTTTTTTTGGAATCTTTTTAAGGAAGAAGAATTTGGGAGAAAGTAACTGCTACGGCTGATTCAATAATGGCATAGCAGAACTGTCAATATGTGAAAGATGACACAATGTGGACCTTTGCACGAAATTTATTCTTGCAATACAGGGGAAAATTTATTAATGGACAGAAAATAGGCAGTTTGCAGTAGGCTCAAGCAGCATTAGCTATTCTTGCAGTATTGTGTGAGGAGTCAGCAGGAAAAATGCTTAGCCTTCTCTGGAAACAGTTTCAGACCTTTTCCAGTGCGGTGGCCTTACTCTGATCTCCTCTGACACAGTGACCCTCTGAGCAAAATCTATGAGTGCCACTTGGCAGATAGTTCTTGCTGTTCATCCATGGACAATCCTTACTGGATTCTGATTCACGGAACACAACCTTCTTTTACCTGCTTTCTTCTGAGGGTTTGGGGGGTTTTGTTTGTTTGTTTTTGTCTCAGCACTGTTAAGATTTTTAATTCAGTTTTTTAGTACAGATATGCATGCATGACATTTCATTATTACCTGGGCCACACGCCTGATGCTATTCCGCACATCCATAATCACATCAACATGGTGAGTCCTGCCAGGGTGTCCATGCTAACATGGTTCAAAGCAGGGGCACACTCTTACCCACCAGGCGTGCTCTGGGATGAGAAGTTTGAGGATGCTTCACTGCCCCACCACCAAGTACTGGCAGAGGAGGCAGTGCTCCTTGCAGGCTTGGAGAGACAGACAGGAATACATATGTTACCAAATAAACACAGGAAGAGACATGGGCAAATGTTGTGGAGCTGAGCCTTGCTCTCAGCCTGCCTGTGACAGGGACAAACTCAAAGTGTGACACCAGTTTGGACTAGCAAGAAGGCACATCTTCTAGGCAAATCAGGCAAATCCATGAAAGAAAATCCAGCTTCTAGCTTCAGGGATCCCCCAGGCTCAGGAAGACCCTGTGTTGGGAGCTGGGGACTAAGCATGGGTGAGCAAGGAGCTTCTGGAAAAACTCAGATGGAAGAAGGAAGGTTACAGAATATGGAAAAAGGGACTGGCCACTTAGGAGAGTATAGAAGCGTTGTCAGCATATGCAGGGATGCAACAAGGAAGGCTAAGGCCCACTTGGAATTAAACCTGGTGAGGTATATCAGGGACAAAAGATGGGCTTCTTCAAGTAGTAAAAGGAAGACTAGGGAAATGTGGGCTCACTGCTGAATGAGGTAGGTGCCCTGGTGATGGAGGATGCAGAGAAGGCAGAGTTACTGAATACTGGTTTTACTGCTAAGGCTGGCCCTCAGGAATGCCAGACCCTGGAGGTAAGAGAGAGAGTGTGGAGAAAGGAAGACTTTCCATTGGTCGAGGAGGATCAGTTTAGAGATCATTTAGGCAAACCTGACACCCACAAATCCATGGGCCCTGATGGGATGCATCCACGAGAGCTGAGGGGGCTGGCAGATGTTGACCTGGATGAGGGGACATCAATAACCTGGATGAGGGGACAGAGGGTACCCCCAGAACAGTTCCTAATGACACAAAACTGGGAGGAGTTATCACACCAGAAGGCTGTGCTGCCATTCAGCAAGCTCTGGACAAGCTAGAGAGTTGGGTGGAGAGGAAGCTAAAGAAGTTCAACAAGGGCAAGTGTAGGATCCTATACCTAGGGAAGAATAACCCCATGCACTAGTACAGGTTGGTTAGGGGTTGGGCTGCTGAAAAGCAGTTCTGCAGAGAGAGACCTGGGAGTTCTGGTGGACAACAAGTTGATTATGGGCCAGCAATGTGCCCTTGTGGCCACGAAGGCCAATGGTATACTGGGGTGCATTAAAAACAGTGTGGCCAGCTGGTCAAGGGAGGTTATCTTCCCCCTCTACTCTGCCCTGGTCCGGCCGCATCTGGAGTACTGTGTCTAGTTCTGGGCTCCCCAGTTCAAGAAGGACAGGGAACTACGGGAGAGAGTCCAGTGAAGGGCTACAAAGATGATCAAGGGAATGGAGCACCTCTTTTATGAGGAAAGGCTGAGAGTCCTGAGTCTGTTTAGCCTGGAGAAGGGAAGCCTGAGAGGGGATCTTATAAATGCTTATAAATATCTAAAGGGTGGGTGTCAAGTGGATGGGGCCAAAATCTTTTCATTGGTGCCCAGTGACAGGACAAGGGGCAATGGGCACAAGCTGAAACACAGGAAATTCCATCTCAACCTGAGGAAAAACTTTATTTAATGGTGATGGAGCATGGGAACAGGCTGCCCAAAGACATTGTGGAGTTTCCTTCTCTGGAGATATTTCAAAACCCACCTGGATGTGTTGCTGTCCAACCTGCTCTAGGTAAACCTGATTTGGCAGGAGGGTTGGCCTAGATGATCTCTGAAGGTCCCTTCCAACCCCTACCATTCTGTGATTCTGCGACCATGATAAGAAATCTCACTGTGTATTTGCCTTTCTCCTAGGTATTCACCAGTGACCCACTGATTGGTTGGAGGCACTTTCAGTACCTTTCAGTGTTGTGTTCCTCTGAGTCTACGTTTTAGGTTTTAAGCAGTAGGACCTCCCATTTCCATCTTAAGATGAGCAGTGTGGGATAGGGAACAGAAGTTGGCTGCTCTGGGGCAAGGAATCTGGAATCTGTTTCCATCCCAACACACAGTGCAGTCCCAGAACACCAGCACATGATAGTATGAAATGTTTTGGTTTTCACCAAACTGGATGAACTGTAAATGTGTGACACCTCTTTACTTGGATTCTTCCCAGAGCTTTTTTTTCTTATCTTGCATCAGATCATCACAAAAGCTGGCCTGAGAGGTCCACAAGGGACAGAAACAGCTGGAGTGGTGCAGACCACAAAGGTACAAGAATTCCCTCTCAGGCTGCCAATGGAGCTTCAAGAAGACCAATACCATCCTGCTGAGTTGTATCTGGAGATGCTAAAGCAGCCAGAAAACATTATTTCTAACTGAAGAATAAACATATGGGCCACAACAGAGCTGTGACCACAAGCATATGAAGACAGCAAGCATGATGTGATATTCTCCTAGTAGCTTCCCAAGCCAGAGATGATGAGCTGTTGTACAGTCTTCAATGGACCCTTCTCCCATGACTTTACTGTCGTGGTTTGGCCGCAGACGGCAACAAAGAACCACGTGCCGCTCACTCGGGCCTTCCTGATACAGGAAGAATCAGAAGAAAAAGGCAAGACTCTTGGGTTGAGACAAAGGCAGTTTAACAGAACAGCAAAGGGAACAAGCAAACAACAACAATAACACGGATAGAGGCATATACAAACACGATTACGGAACCGCTCACCGACCGGACCCGGGACACCCCAGCCCGCTCCGAGCAGCGACTTCCCGCCCCCTCCCCCGGCAGCTCAGGGTGGGCATGGCTCACATGGCATGGAATACCAGGAAAAATTAACCCTATCCCCGCCGGAACCAGGACATTTACCCAGCTGTTTTATGAGACTATATGAAAACTTACAGTATGCACAACATCCTGTGACAAAGAATTCCACAGGTGTAAGCCCCTTGGAGAGATATATTTTGTTGTTTGGTCTGAGACACTACTAGTTAGTGTCAATTGCAAGCCCTCTAATCTTGGGACCAGAGGAAAGAGTGAGTTTCCTCTTCTCCTTCCTGCAGGCTATTTATCACTTCATAGACTTTTGTGTACTTTACAGGTTTTCAACTCTGAAGAAGCCAAGCTAGTAGAAGCTCTTCTGTATTTCATAGAATCATAGAATCTTCATGGTTGGAAAGGACCTTTGAGATCATCAAGTCCAACCAAATAACCTACAATCTCTGCCACTAGAGCATGCCCTGAAGTGCCACATCTCAACGTTTCTTGAATACCTCTAGGGATGGTGACTCAACCACCTCCCTGGGCAGGCTGTTCCAGTGCCTGACCACTCTTTCAGTAAAGCAATTCTTCCTAATACCTAATCTAAACCTCCCCTGCCGCAACTTCAGACCGTTTCCTCTGGTCTGTTCATTATTCACTTGGGAGAAGAGGCCAACACCCACCTCGCTACAACCTCCTTTCAGGCAGTTGTAGAGGGCAATGAGGTCTCCCCTCAGCCTCCTCTTCTCCAAACTAAACATGCCCAGCTCCCTCAGCCTCTCCTCATATGACCTGGTCTCCAGACCCCTCACCAGCCTGGGAGCTCTCCTCTGGACACGCTCCAGTGCTTCAACGTCCCTCTTGTACAGAGGGGCCCAGAACTGAGCACAGTACTCGAGGTGAGGCCTCACCAGTGCCGAGTACAGAGGCATGATCACTTCCCTACTCCTGCTGGCCACGCTATTCCTGATACAAGCCAGAATGCTGTTGGCCCTCCTGGCCACCTGGGCACACTGCTGGCTCATGTTAAGCTGGCCATCCACCAGCACCCCCAGGTCCTTTTCTGCCGGGCAGCTTTCCAGTCACTCTTCCCCAAGCCTGTAGCGTTGCCTGGGATTGTTGTGACCGAAATGCAGGACCCGGCACTTGGCCTTATTAAACCTCATGCAGTTGGCCTTGGCCCATCGATCCAGCCTGTCCAGGTCCCTCTGTAGAGCCTTCCCTCCCTCAAGCAGATCAACACTCCCACCAAATTTGGTGTCACCTGCAAACTTACTGAGGGTGCACTCAATCCCCTCATCCAGTTCATTGATAAAGATATTAAACAAAACTGGCCCCAAAACCGATCCCTGAGGGACACCACTGGTGACAGGCCGCCAAGAGTATTTCACCCCATTAATCACAACTCTCTGGGCACGGCCATCCAGCCAGTTTTTAACCCAGCAAAGAGTACACTTGTCTATGCCATGATTCACCAGCTTCTCCAGGAGAATGCTATGGGGGACAGTGTCAAAGGCCTTACCAAAGTCCAGACAGACAACGTCCACAGCCTTCCCCACATCCAGAAGGCGGGTCACATGGTCACAGAAAGAGATCAGGTTGGTTAAGCAGGACCTCCCTTTCCTAAACCCACGCTGGCTGGCCCTGATCCCTTGGCTGCCCTGCTCTTGCCGTGAGAGCTCACTCAAGATGGTCCTCTCCATGATCTTTCCTGGTACCGAGGTCAGGCTGACAAGCCTGTAGTTTCCCAGATCCTCCTTCTGACCCTTCTTGTAGATGGGCAGCACATTAGTCACCCTCCAGTCATCTGGTACCTCCCCTGTTGACCAAGACCATTGATAAATGATGGAGAGAGCCTTGGTGAGCTCTCTCACCAGCTCCCTGAGTACTCTTGGGTGAATCCCATCTGTCCCCATAGACTTATGTGCATCTAGGTGCAGAAGCAGATCATTGGCTACTTCCTCCGGGATTATGGGTGGGTTGTTCTGCTCTCCATTCTTATGTTTCAGCTCAGGAGGCTGAACACCCTGGGGATAGCTGGTCTGACTATTGAAGACGGAGGCAAAGAAAGCATTAAGTATCTCAGCCTTCTCCTCGTCATCCACACTACCACCTACTGTACCTTTTCATCTTTGACTGTAAACCCCTGTAAGATTTGGGCAATCATCAATGGCATGAAATTTAACAAAAATAAATACCGGATTCTGCACCTGGGATAGAGTAATACTGGACACAAGTACAAACTGGGAGAAGAGTGGCTGGAGAGCAACCCTGCAGAAAGGGATCTGTGGGTGCTGTTTGACAGCAGGCTCAATATGAGTCAGCAGTGCGTCCTGACAGCTAAGAAGGCAAACTGTATCCTGGGGTGCAGTCAAAAGAGGTGATCTCTTGTCCCTGGGATCCAGTGACAGGATGCATGGGAATGGTCCACAACTGCATCAGGGAGGTTCAGACTTGACATTAGGAAACAATTCTTTACTGAGAGGGTGGTCAAACACTGGAACAGGCTTCCTTGAGAGATGGTCAATGCCCCATGCCTGTCAGTGTTTAACAGGCATTTGGACAATGCCCTTAGCAACACGCTTTAACTTTTGGTCAGCCCTGAAGTGGTCAGGCAGTTGGACTAGATGATCATTGTAGGTCCCTTCCACTGAACTATTCTATTCTGTCACTGATCAGGACTGTGCACGGCAGGGACTACCCAGGGAGCACCATGAAATTGTGCAGTGAAATAATGGCATTCTTCATTTGGTTTCCTGCTCCCTTCCTAGTATTACCCAGTGCTATATTGTTCTGTGCCCTTGCTTGTTTGCTTACTGCTACTGTGCATTGAGCTCACATTTCCGTAGCTCCACTGTAACCCCAAGATCTCACACCTCTGTAAAAACAGTCAACTCAGAGTCCTTTATGTGTAAAGCTAGAATTGTCATTCCCATGTGTATTCCTTTACATTTGCCTACACAGAATTTCAGCTGTCTGTTTATTCTTCACTCTGTCTCTTGAGATCCTTCTTTGGTACCGTCCTTATCTTTAAAATTCTGAATAAGGTTAGTATTACCAGCAAACTTTTCTCCTCACTATTCACTTCATTTGCCATAACGGTTATAAATATGCTTAACAGCATAGGCCCTTTTCTGACTCCACTGGTGGCTTCTTTTTACACTGAAATCCCAAAATCAACCATTTATTTTTCTTCCCTTATCCAGTGTAGTTTCTTACAGATCCATAGAGCACATTATGAAAAAGTAAGTCTTACATTCTTATCACTTATGCTATAAATATTTCAGCTCTCTTCGTGACTTACATATCTGTTCTTGCTTCTTACTACAAATTATATTAAAGCAAAGAGAGGCCTAGATGTAGTCACTAGCTAAGACAGTGGTTGGGTTAGGATGCACTAACTCAGGTTAAAAGCACGGCCAACTTCACAACTTCAGCTCTGGCAGCTGAAGTAAATGTTGTCACTTTATGTTGTCCTTTGGAAAACATTCAGTATTACTAAAGGATTCTTAATGCCTGAGCTGGCAGAATTGCTGCAGTCACTTAAATGAACAACATGCATTTTTTTCTGTATAAAAATAACCTGTGTTTTTTTGCAAAATGAAACGCCAGAGTTGCATACAAATACCTAAATAAAAACCATCAGACTTCATCTCATGTGCCTCCCACTATAAAGCAGAAAACTCATCTACATAAAATTGCAGAGGCCTGCTCAAGAAAGCAGAGCAATCACATAAGTACGTTTTAAAGTATAGCTTGAAAAATGATTCAGCCACCGAGAAGAATGTCTGTCCATGACATGGAGTGACACTTCTGTCTCTAATACCTTGTGTGCATATATTCACATAGAGTAGCACTTGCCTGGCATGATCTTACACTCTTGTCTGGGACTAAGACTTCTAGCAAAGATAAACTCAGAAGAAAAAAATAGCAAAAAAACCTCCAACCTCCAAAAAAAGGCACAGAAGCCAAACAAAAAAAAATTTGCAGAACAGAGCTGGAACAGTTTCTATCTGTGATCAAGTAAGCCTGGAAAACAAACACTAACATCTATAGTGGACCTGAAGAAAAGTCATGTGTCTGAAAGTTCAGATAGTACACAGCTATGTATTTTGTTTTATCCATCATACTGGCTAATTTAGTAAAACTTACTACTCATGCCAAAAATCCTGCCTTTTGTCCTTAGATCGTCACAGAATCTGCCCAGTGTTTTTAGCCCAGTGAAAAAGGACGTCGCGAGGCAGCCTTACTTTCTTCAGAAGCAGGACCTGACGAGTCTGTGGCAAGTTCAAAGAACGAAAATTGCACTGCTAGAAACTAACTGAAAGCTTACCGCTTTACACACTTCGTTAAATCAACCAAGATCAGCTTGATTACCAGATACACAAACAGAGTCTCCAGTAAGCGCAGGAAAACATCCCTCTAGCGAATCTGCGTCACAAGCTGTGCTGAACTCTGGTCAGACTTGCTTTAACTAACGAGGCTTTTTAGAGCATCAGTTTATTATCCAGTCTGTATATGTCTGTACCAGTTCCCCTAATTACTGGCACCAAGAACATAGCACACCACCTAGTCCTATTAAGAAAACTTCCAAAATGGAAGGATGTGACATTTTCTTCTCATAGGACGCCATAACACAGCCTCCACTAGCAACACCAGCTGTCACCAGTCTGCACCTGACCTCTTCCTGTCTCAACCCTCCCAGACAACCCCATCAACACACTAGCACTCTAGCCAGGACCCACACCACCCACACAGTCTTCTGACAGCGGTGACCTAGCTTTGCAGAACACGGGTTGGGTCCTCAACAGTTTCAGATAAAGGCATAACGTAATGAAAAACAGCAGAATTGCCAGAGGCTGGCATCTCTCCCGAATCCCATGTACCACCTGGGAAATCCTGTTGGCAACCATATTCCACAGTGACCCGGCCCTTCCCTAGAGCATTTTCCTCCCTAATCTTCTCACACCGGTAGATATAATCTGGCACTTTCCATTGTAATTGCTTTAATTGGCAAGGGAGTACTCAGGCAGTAAGACACCAGAGGGATGCCACCACAAAGCAGCACCCCTTCATTCACTCACTGTGTGCTCCAGTGTGTTTGATAGCCTGCAAGTGATTTTCATACCCCAGGACATCAGCATCCCACACACACAATGACTTCAGGCTGGAGTCTTGGCCTCTTATCTCCAGCCCCTCTTCCCTTGCACAGGGCAGTATTTCAGTCAGGGTGGCCAGACTCAGAACAGTTATTCCCAAACACTGCATTCAGCATCAAAACGTGATCTTCACTTCATCTCTATGTCCCTTAACTTCATTGCAAATCTAGAAGTGGCAGGATTTTTCCCATGTGTCTGAAAAAAACTGAGGCCTACAGGCTCAAAAACTACTACGCAGCACAAGTGAAAATGACTGATGTGATACAAGGTTTTATATACGGCTAAATCAAAAAAAACCCAAAACAAAACAGGGTAAGGAACTCACCTAGGAGAAATCTAATTGGTTATATGGTGAAGTAGTAATTCAAAGACCAGCACAGATTTATTCTCCTCCTGTCACTTATTTCCCATGGGTCTTTGGACAAATAATCTTTCTAGCTGTCACACTGGTGAAATGGATGGTATTTACAAGCCCAAGTACTCAGGTTGCTCTAGCATAGGAAGACAAGTTTCTGGTGGCGCTCCATAACAACAGCAGTGTTCAGAAACTGTGAAACCAACGAGTGTGATATTACAGAAATAACCACAATCCACCAGGAAAGGAATGCCAGGTAGCAACAAACCAGCATGTTCCTTATTCCCTTCTTCCATTAAAATAAAGGAATGAATACAGAAAGCATAACCCCCTCCCCAGCACTACACTACAGGAAATTGGGATGGGGGGTGGAGAGAGGAGGGTGGGAAGTGACATAAATGCAGCTGTAGGTCTGCACAGAAGCTATAAAAGCACAGAAGATACCAAAGAGCCAGACCACCGTGCCCTCCTCACTACCTGAGAAGTTCAGTCACAGCCCCCTTGAAATGTGATAAGCATTGCTCCCTGCCTTGTAAGTCTTGCAAGAAAAGTGGCTGGTGCTGGCCACTGCTCTTCCTCTGCATGCTTCCCTCCACCCACCAGCATCACTGCAACTTTCAGGTGAACTTAGACAAGGGCTTCTCCTCAGGCACCATGTTCCCCATGGGGCTCCTGTGATAATGCACTTGACCCCCTGACCAAACTAGCAGCAGTTTGGCACAGGCTCCAAAGGACGTAAAGGCCTGATCCAGAGCCGGGCCAAGAACACCTCAATCTGTTCTCTGAAAACCCAAAAAGGAGCAGAGTGACACAATGAGCATCCATGCATATGGACTTGGGTCACTGATCATGTGATCGACATATGAAGGTGGCTTTTCCAAGATTCATTTACCAAAGAACAAAGAAAGCTGTGGGTACAAAGAGTCTCATGCTTATCTTTCTATCATATGTGATTTGACTACGAGCCAACCACTTTATCCCGTAAATATGACAGCCCAAGTTAGCCTTTTTTGAGCTGTCCCAGCTAGGCAGCGTGGCTGCATGGCGGTGATCTCCCTTGAGCTGGACGCCTCTCAAGGCTGCTCCTCAAGGCAGAGAGAACTTTACAAATGGCAGATCTTTGGTAAGTGACCAATATTGCGCATAATCCTGTAGTATGATAACTTTGATTTTGCCTTGGTAACATTGATTGGGTGCTGAATTGACGCTAATGAAACATACACAATCCTTTAGACATAAACTGTTGACTAAGTCTGTAACCGAGTCTGGATCCAGCCACACTAGACTCCTCTCTGAGAAGGAGTTTAGAAAGCAAGAGGGTCCATTCTGAACCTTGTAACTCAATGGGGGAGTCTTCCTTACTCTTTCTTCCTTTAGACATAAACTGTTGACCGAGTCTGGGACTAAGTCTGGATTCAGCCATACCTAGGCTCTGCCCTGAGAAGGAGTTTAGAAAGCAACGGGGTACATTCTGAACATCATGATTCAACAGGAGGGCCTCCTTTGCCCTTTGTGTCCCCAGTGTCTCTGTCAATCATTCTAATTCGAGTGTAACTCAATTTTGCTTTGTATGTTTTCCATGCAGTAATTAGTAGACTCAACCTCGCCATTGAACTTTGTTAAGTGACACTTTTATAAAATCATATTAAAACTGTTTTGCTGACATCTTTGACTGTGGTTCTTTAAGCAATCTAAATCACCAATCCGTGACAGCTCCATGCCCCAAAACAGATCGCTCTCCCGTGAACCTCCCTTGCGTTGCAAATAACTGCCTTTATCCCCAACTCTGAAAATGCATTTCATAAATTTAAGACAGGTCTTAGGACTGTTGCTGGCTTCAACCTCACGTCCCTTCTCTTCACGCACAGATATGCACACTGATGTTTTGCTCATCCCCGACATTTGCTTTAGGACAAGGTCAGAGAAATTTTTCCCAGTGTTTACAAATGGGTGAAAGTTGTTTGCTGGGGTCATGGGAAGTTCCCAGCTTGAAAGGAGATGCTATAGGGAGGGGAGAGGGAGGATTTGCCTAAAATCGGCCTCCCCAAACAAAGACACCTATAACAACCTATCAAAGAGAATGTGAACATCACCCTGATTTGGAAGTGAAGTTCATCACTAAACAAGTAAATCAAGTGGGACATAATTGGAAGGTGCCAGGCAGGAAAACTCAGTTGGGTTCATGATGATATCCCAAATGGGTGGGTTGAAATTGTCTATTCTCTTGTACCCACTGCCTTTCTTAAAGAGTTATGCATTATCGCACCATGTAATTCCACCAAAAGCCCTGCTGTCCAAAAGCACACATTTCTCTTAAGCCCTCAGCCTTTTCTGTTTGAGAGTGTGTTTTCCCCTGCGCTTTCATGACCTTGTCCCCCACAGGGAGACAAAAACCAATACAACTGACCCTCCAGAGCAGCACAAACACACAACTGGGTGTTACCAGCTTTGGGGTTGTACTACAAGCAAAGGTTATAAACAGTGCGCTTCTACACAAATTGAACAGGAAGGCAGCAGGTTGGCACCCTGTTGAATTCCCAAAAGTGTATGCCTGCCTGCATTTCCTGCAGGAGTGACTCAGAGCGAAGCTGCTGAAGAACAAACCTGCCTAATCCCCCACTTCACGGTCTTAACAGAGTAGGTGAAAAAAAACTGACTGGAGAGTGTGAACACAAAAATATACACCAGAGAAGCAAAGCAGTAAACCAAGGTGGCAGCAAAAAGCACCATGAATAGATACACCAGGAGGGCTGCCAGTGAAATACATCCTGATTTCTTTCAGTGGCTCTGACAGCTGTGCTTCATAAAACCCCACGAAACCAAGTCCTGCAGTCCCTGTTTAGCATTTGTGGAAGCAAACTTCCCATTGACGTCAAAGAGACCACGTTACCTCATAAAGGACTGCAGGGCTACTTGCAGAGAAATCACTCATTATTCACTGTGACTGCACGCTTTCTGTGGGACTAACGCATCTTCATTCTCCCCTTACGCTCTTCTGTGGAAATTAAGAATACGCTCTGGTGATGTACGCCCAACTGCAAAATCAGTGCAGAGGTCAGGCTGCTGCATGCTGCTACGCTAGATTATACAGACACATACAAACACTTCTTACCCTCTGATGTAGGGACAATGCACTTAATTTCCAGTTACTGTGCCAGTTTCTCTTCTATACGCAATAAGGTTTCCTGCAGACTCAGTAACCTACCCTAGAGTGGGCAGCAGGCTCTCCTCACATTGTGGTTTGGTGCAGGATTACTAGAGTGGCTGCAGGTTGCAGGTTTCTGTTCCTTTCCCTCTGCCAGCTGACGAGGGTGGCTGAATGGGTTGTGTACATGCTCTCCTGCTGCCACAGTTTATAGCTAATGTCAAGAAAGAGGTACCCACAGGGTATCTGCAGGAGACATGCCTTCCACGCAGCATCCTTCTGCTGGGGTGAAAACTGCTGCCAATGAAGGGAGGCAGAAAGCAAGGGGGAAAATAACCTTGGACCAGATGAAAATATGAAGCTTAGTGCTAAACAATTATTGCACATCAGATTGAGTGCATTAGTTGTCAGCAAAATACTCCAAGAGGCCACGTGGGCAAGAAATTTCAAGTACTAGATCAAGCGCTTGATCAAATAAACAAAGACCATATGAAAATGGCCTTATGTATCCGGTTTGACATGTCAACAGGCCTAACGCAATATTCAAGAATAAATTACAATGCATGCCAAAAATGGAGATGGGGCCAGAGTTAGGTGTAAGCAAAACCAGACTATAATTTTTCCATAGTATACAGCCAGACCTTTATACAGTAATCTGTCTCTTAGCAAACAAATGGATTTACATGAAACAAAAAAATTATTACCAAATATAAGCAAGAATACCAGAATCTATCTTGAAATTCTACTCATCAGAGATAGGAAATGCATTTTACATCAAAGTCCTGGTTTAATATTCCAGCATTTTTGTCACAAACCATTCAGCAGAAGTTACTAAGATATACAGGCGAGGATTAATTGGATCTTTCATTTAGATTTACCACTTACAACTTGCTCTTACAGCTGACTTTCTCTGTCTGGCTAGAATTTGCATTCATACAGCTGGAGTCAACCCACTGCATCCAGAGGTGTTAGCTGTTAACACCTTGGTTTGGCAATTCAGGTAAATTTGCCTTCAGAAGTTTTGCACAGTTATTTTCTTGTATTCACCAGAGTGTGAGAAGGAAGGAGGTGCACACGCAGCATCCTGGCGGACCCTGGAGTCCGATGCTGCAGTCCAAGACCTTGATTTTCTACCATTCCCCCATATGCTTTGGCGTTTCTGGGGAATGTATAGGCCAGGTGGAAATGTTCTGCAGACAACTCCTTTTCCGCACTCCATATTGTTTGACTCATCTGCACTATACCACAGTGACACGCATAGCACAAATCCATATAGAGTGACAAGGTGTAGCTACTGCATTCGTAAACTGGACTAAAATACATATCACCACCTTCTCTATTAATAATTATCCAGTCACAAAAATAAAAGCAAAGCTGACTTCTCCTTCACCATTTTAAAAGAGCCCTTCTGTAACTGCAGCAGCTGTACTTTCTTCTGGAAAGGCAGGGGCTGAGATCTGGGGCTCTGCCAGGATCTTTGTGAGGAAAGCATCCCTTCACACGGCAGCTTATTTCAGCTCTTCCCTGCAAACTCTCTAATCTGAAAGGTGGGTCCACTGGCTATTGCACAGCTGGGCCTAATTGCCAGCTGTATTCTTCGTTACACTGCTGATCCCATGCCCACTGAAATCCTTTCCTTCTGCTTCAAGAGAACTAAAACTTGGCAGGTTAGAAGTTTCACTGGAGTATTTCAATGATTTTCCTTGCTGGCCCTCAAAATCCATTTTCTTTGAATAGCCTTTGCCAATGACTGAAAATAATTCGTCTAACTCTTTTATCTTTGCAGCAGCCTTTTATGTATGGGTGAACATGGTTGTCTTGTCTTCCTCCCCTGGCTGAGCACATCTGACTGCCCAAGCTCTCTCTTATTTCGCAAACTCCTCTCATTTTCACAGCTGCCCTCTGAAGGACCTCCAGTTTGTTTCTCTCTACAATGAACAGGGACCCAAGAACTGCACTAGGGGCTTCCGTATGGCAGGTTTGCTTGTTCCACTCTTTGGTCTTCTCTCAGTGCACCCTGATTTTCCTTTTGCCTTCTGGGCAGTGACCTCATGGTACTCCTCCCACTTCTCTTCTGCAGACGCACTCGCTGGTGCAGATCCTTACCGCAGCCTGCGTTTCCAACCAGCCCTTCAGCTGGCCTCTTCCCATTTCCTGGGCTTCATCTGGAAAATACTGCTATCTGCCTTCCCCTCCTGCAAGAACCAGTCTGCTTTTGCACACAGAGCAAGGAATGCTCAAACACAGGGCAGAAGGTGAGGAGGGTGACTTCCATCTTTTTCTAATAGTCTCCAAATTGAAAAAGACTGAACCCTATATGCAGTTTAGAGTCCAGGACAGCTATCAAGGCGCTCTGACGTTTCTGACCCTGCAGCCTCAGGTCCAGATCCACTCCTCTTTCTGACCAGCTCCAGCTCCTGAGTACCTTCATGAACCTGTAAAAGCAGACCTAGCAAGCAGCTTATTCTGAATATACAGTGGACAAACACTGATGCCAAGTAACTTCTCTTTCCACATGTAGAAAGTCAGTTTTCCAGCACCCTCTGCTCACCACTAAATACTAAATCAGGTGCCTGTCACTCTCAGTGGCACATTTCTTAGCTAAACTGCCTGCCTTTCCCCACTTCATCCCCTCCCTGCATCCCCAGGTCCCCCCAGTACAGTTTTTTCCCTCTTTTTATCACATCCCTTGTTCACCTCTTATTTCAGTTCCCAGTCCCACTTGGATTCCCACTAGGAAACAAAATCTGAGATAGAAATGTACATCACTCATGCAGATGCCCATCATCGTAGCTCTAAGCTGTGTTGCACGCTCCCCAGACCATGACAGCTGCAACACAGGCACAGCGTCCAGGCAAAAAGGACCAATTGCATCACTGAAAAAAATCCTAGAATTATTCCTCCATATTTGCACTAGACTCCAAATGGACAGCATTTCCCCTGCAAGCTCAGCACACTCATCGATCAGTGGGTTTAACTCGGTGACTACTATGGCAGTGCCTGTGTGAATGAGCAAAATGGATATAAAAAGAAGTGAGCTTCAAAGGGCTACTAGTATATCCTTTTGCTGAAAGGGAAACAAAACCAAAAATGTTCTTGGGGAATGCCTGCTCTGCTCCATAGAGTTGCTTGTCTGCCCCAACTTTTGAGGAGAGGCGGTTCTGGAGATGAGATATCCCCTGCACATCACCGCTACTGTGGCAGGAAGGCTCTTGCAACACAGAGGGAGCAAGTGTGAGGTTTTGACTGCGGGATTTCATCTAAAGGAAATAATGGCACATCTGTAGAGCCTGTCAATGCTAAATACTTACAAATGGGCACAGTGTGAGACAAACAACAGGGGAAAATATGCTATCTCTTTTATAAACTCCATCTCCACTGCTTGAGTTCACTGGAGAGGAAACAGCACATAGAACAGCAGCTATTTAATAAACCACCACAGAGATCTCCCCACCAGGGAACAGAACAAGGGAAGATCCACACGCAACAGATATTAGCCCTGTTCTTTGCGTATGCCAAAGATCTGATGCTGCGGTGATGGTGATGGACACACTAACAGGACAGAAACAGGTGCCCTACTGTAGCAACAAACACAGGTCTCAAGAGCTGCACCCAAGCAAAAGCACCAGCAGCCACCCTATCACCTTTTTGAGAGGTAAAAAGGAAATATACAACCAGCTTCTATTTGCTCTGTGGAGCTCATATGCTCCCCTGGAGGAAAACTATGCACTTCACCCACACGCAAATGCTGCATCTCCAGTTGTCTCTGAACTACTGGTCTGCATTAGCAGGATGGGAACAAGACACCGACTAATGAGTGACTAGCATCCAAGTTAGTCATGATAGTTTTGCTGGTTCAGTTACTGTGCCACCTTTATCAGTGCCACAGACCACTGGTGGCTATTGCCTTCTTTCCCTGTTAATGCCATGACTTGTTTCCTTCATTCTCCTTCCTCCTCCAAAATTCCCCTGACAGAAACACCCCATCTCTGCATCCCCTGCAGCACTGACCTGGGGGGGATGGTAGGTCTTTGCCAGGTGCAGAACACCAACAGGGGAAGCTGTTGACTTCCCCACAGCCTCAACGGAACTGGGAGCACGCAGACCTTCAGTCTAGCAGCAGCGTCTGTTGTCATCCACAAGCCCTTCACTGTTAGGAAACCCAGGTTCAGAGTTTTACAGACACTAGGGCTCTGCTCAGCCCAGCTGAAGACATGGGGAGCAAAGACCACTGCAAGCTCCTCCTTCTTCCAGCGGCCAAAGCTATGAGTGCTTTCCTCCAGCATAAAGGTGCATATCCAAAAGCCTGCTCTAAACTCTGCAACAAAGATTCCCCGAGTGAAGCCCCAGGTCAGTTGAACACACACCTCTCTAAAACCAGGTACACTTCAGCTTTTAGGGAGATCCACCTGGAAGCCCTTTAGGGCTGCTTTCACCAAACCTCATTCAGGGCCATGCTCTGGTTCAGGTACTCCTCATATGAACGGGTACTGTTAAATCCTTCTGCCTATGCATGCAGCATGCAAGGACGTGCATACCTCATGCTCCAATACCGAATGTCACTAAAGTAAATTAATACAATAAATATGAAAGGGCTAATTTAAAAACTTCTATTAGAGTGTGTGATATTAATCTTGAGTCCTCTTTTTTCAAAACCTTTTTTCCTCTCCCCTACTTCAAGTGCATGGTGTCCCTGACACAGCCACGGGAGAAATTATTTGACTTCTGCTGACTGCATTGCTAATGAGAAAATTGTTTGGGTTTATTGCAACTTGATGTATATAAATATTCACAGCAGGATAAAACTCTTGAGAAAAACTCTCATGTTCAAAGTGTCCTGGGACACAGCGGGGAGCAACAGCCAAATTAATTCATAGAAAACCTGACATTTGGAAAACATTTTTACAGGAAGGCATATCTAGTAACAATTCCAGTGTAATAAAAAAAATTATTTAAAAAACCCAAAATCCTAGACCATGCAGATATTCCCGTTTTTCTTCTGAGGGAGTTTAGGCACAGAAAAAATACAAGTATGTGTGAAGCTCCTTCCCAACATAGAAGGATGGCTCCTGTAGTCATAATGTTGCACTTTAAGAACAGAGGTTAGGAAAGGGAAAGAAGAAAGAGGAAATGTTTCAAGCATCCAGCAGCCCTAATGAAATAAGTGTGTCCAGAAGCCTGGCAGACGGGTTCAGGGAGACTGAATCAGGTTTAGGAGTTTTCGTGGAAAAAGACACAGAGGTGACTCTCAGGAGCTCTGAAGAAGCTGGCAGAGGGTGGAAGCAAGGACAAGTAGCCTGGGAGGAATACAGAGAAATTGTCCAAGCAGACAGGGATCAAGTTAGGAAAGCTAAAGCCCAGGCAGAATTAAATCTGGCGAGGGACATCGAGGGCAACAAGAAAAGCTTCTACAGGTATGTAGCTGACAAAAGGAAGACTAGGGATGTCCCTCTCCAAAAGGAAACAGGAGACCTAGTCACTCAGGACATGGACAAGACCTCGGTCTTCACCAGCAAGGGCTCTAGCCACACCGCCCAAGTCACAGAAGGCAAAGGCAGGGACTGAGAGAATCAGAAACCACCCACTGTAGGAAAAGACCAGGTTCAAGACCATCTAAGGAAACTGGAGGCGCACAAGTCCATGAGACCTGATGAGATAATCTGCGGGTCCTGAGGGAACTGGCAGATGAAGCTGATAAGCCACTATCTGTCATATTTGAGAAGTCGTGGCAGTCCAGTGAAGTTCCCACTGATTGAAAAAGGGGAAACATAATCCCCATTTTTAAAAAGGGAAAAAAGGAAGACCAGCCAGTCTCACTTCTGTGCCATGCAAGATCATGGAGCAGATTCTCCTGGAAACTATGCTAAGGCACATGGAAAACAAGGATGTGGTTGGTGACAGCCAACATGGCTTCACTAAGGGCAAATCATGCCTGACAAATTTGGTGACCTTCTACAATGGTGTAACAGTGTTGGTTTATAACAGAAGAGCAAACTGACAGCATCTACATGGATCTGTGCAAAGCGTTCAACACAGTCCCGCATGACATCCTTATCTCCAAATTGGAGAGACATGGATTTGACAGATGGACCACTCAGTGGTTAAGGAATCGGCTGGATGGCCACACTCAAAGAGTTGTGGTCAATGGCTCAATGTCCAAGTGGTGACTAGTGAAGAGTGGCTTCTTCAGGGGTTGGTACTGGGACCAAGACTGGTGGTGTTTAACATCTTTGTTCATAATGTGGACGGTGCGATTGAGTGCACCCTCAGCAAGTTTGCCAATGACACCAAGCTGTGTGGTGTGGTCAACACACTGGAGGGAAGGGATGCCATCCAGAGGGACCTGGCCAGGCTTGAGAGGTGGGCCCATGCAAACCACATGAAGTTCAACAAGGCCAAATGCAAGTTCCAGCATGTGTGTCGCGGGAATACCAAGCACAAATACAGGCTAGGTGGAGAATGGATTAAGAGCAGTCCTGAGGAGAAGGACTTGAAGGTATTCATTGATGAGAAGCTCAACATGACTGGCCAATGTGCATTTGGACAGAAGGCCAACTGCATCCTGGGCTCCAAGAAAAGAAGTATGGCCAGCAGGGTGAGGGAGGTGATTCTTCCCCTCTGCTCCATCCTGGTGACACCCCATCTGAAGTACTGCATGCAGCTCTGGAGCCCCCAAAATAAGGACATGGACCCTGTTGGAGCGAGTCCAGAGGAGGGCCACAAAGATGATCAGAGGGCTGGAGCACCTATGCTATGAGGACAGGCTGAGAGAGTTGGGGTTGTTCAGCCTGGAGAAGAGAAGGCTCCAGGAAGACCTTATAGCAGCCTTCCAGTACCAAAAGGGGGCCTGCAGGAAAGAAGGAGAGGGACTCTTTATCAGGGAGTGTAGTGACAGGATGAGGGGTAACGGTTTCAAACTGAAAGAGGGTAGACTTAGAGTAGATATTGGGAAGAAATTCTTTTCCTGGGCCAGTGGTGAGACACTGGAACAGGCTGCCCAGCGAAGGTGTAGATGCCCCATCTCTGAAAGTGTTCAAGGCCATGAGGCTTTGAGCAGCCTGGTCTAGTGGGAGGTGTCCCTGCCCATGGCAGGGGGGTTGGAACTAGATGATCTTTAAGTTCCCTTCCAACTCTAACCATTCTGTGATTCTATGAACTGACAAAACAGACCCAGGAATTAAAGCACAGCAAAATGGACAATGGCATGAAGTGGAGTAGAGGATAACCAAGAAAAGGCAGAGCTATGTACAGCTTTACTTCTGTATAACAGCAAAGATAAGACCCAATACACTTACATCATGAGGGTTTTAACTACGGCAATCTATAAGGATCTACACTAGTCTATTTCAATACACTCCAAATCTGAGCAGTAGTTCCTGAGTTAGACTTTTTCTATATTTTTAGTAACTTTTAGAAAGTGGGAATTATGCCATGCACAAATTAGCAGTTTTCCCCCTGACATTTGGATGCACAAGCAATATGGCTGTGTTCACAGAGCACTCTGCACCACTGCAGTCCCTAAAAGCTTCAGAGGGATTTTGATACCCTCACAGGATGTAGCAAAGTGGTGGACTTGGCAAACGGTGTGTACATGAAGTTTAGCTAGTCTAAAAATGTACAGCAATGCACTTGAACAAAAATAGTTCAAACTTTTACATAAGCTGATGGACCGCAAGTGAACTTTTGTGTTCCACCAAGGGAAAGGCCTCTGAGTCACTACACGTAACTCAATACGGCAAGATGCCCTCAAGCAGGTGAAGCAGCTACAGTGTGCACACAGTCTTTGTTGTCTGCAACACAGAGCTTCCCAAGGCAGGCCAAAGACTCAAGTACCCTCAATGAGAAAGTTGCAGGTGAGCAAGAAAGGAAGCAAGAAGTAGCAGTCGAACATCCAAGTCTTGTGCAGATCATGATGCACAACAGATCTGAGCAACATGTTCCAGAAATGCCCAGCCCTGAGGTTGCCCATTCAGTTGTGCCTTTAGCATGCAGTTTAGCAGTCTACCTGTGCAATTTGTTGTCTCTGTCCCTTTTTGACAGCTGAAATGCTTTTAACACTGTCTCTGATTGTGTTCTGTTTTTAAACAAACAAGTTTTGCTGACCTACAAGACTAAGGGCATCTTTGAACTCAATGAACCCCTCCAGTTTGCAATGCACAAACACCTCTCCATTCTGTCTTCCTTACTTGCTCCCCTCTGGCTGAGCAGTGAACCTAGAGAAGACGCAGCCTGCACAGTCTCCATTACGTTCAATTTAAATCGAGCAACTATTTCGGGGACTTTTTTTTTCTGCCTCTTTGCCTAAGCTATTAATGACATTTGTAGCCACACATCCCTCAGTAATTAAAGGGCTTTCAAACTTCACATTTCAAGTGATGCAGAAGAGGCAAGGTCTTGCACCCTCCCTCCCAGTTTCCACAAACTGCTATGTTAAGCGCCATGTGAAGGTTCCCAGGTGATGGGCCATCCAAGAAGTCTGAGGATGCCTATGGTCAGAATAATTCCTCTTCCACTCACACCAGGCCCACAGCAGAGTGGGGACTTTTCATTCCTTGAAATATCAAACACCAGCTATAACCAAAAGTACGGCAGTGTGCTGACCTCTCAGAAAATCAGGCTAAGCAGGCATCTCAGCAGGACCAGTTCTACCTGAACAACCTTGACCAATCTGTTATTGGACACTTCCAATAATGTCTTTTCCACAACCTGTCAAGCTCTGTGTTCCCCAGTTCAGTAGCTAGAAAGTTTTAACTAAAACCTGTGACTACTAATCTTGCCAGGAGATATGACAACAGGTTATTCATTTCTTCAATATGGCAGTGTTTGCCACTTACAGTACAAATCCCAGTGCCTCTTTGAGCCATTTCTCTAAAACAGATGGAGATTTCAGCAGACTATATCAACACATCTTACAATAGTCAGCATATCTTTCAGTCTGTGGGCTATGACAAGGACAAGGTCAGCATGGAAACTGACCCCCCTTCCCACCATTGCATGGATTCTTTCAGGCTGGGCAAAGGCATACCAACTGCTGTGATAAGAGCACTTCATTCCCCAAAATTTCTGCAAGCTGTTTATCAATGGCTCTAATTTATATTCCTTTAAAAGCCACAAATATAATCCCCTACCTGCCCTCACAGACACATACCCACACCCACGCAGAGGTTAATTCTGCCTATTTGTTGTTTCAGCATTTTTGAAAAACGGTTGCAGGAGATAACACTACTGTTAGCATCACCAAGTGACAGGATTTTCTGACTTTCAGCATTGGCTCTCGCAGACATCAAGGTTTCACACAGTCCCGACTTCAGGAAGAATACAGCTTCTAGAAGAATAGGCCAGTACCAAGGTTGTTTGAAAACCCCACATTACAAAATCAATATTTAACACATTGGATTTCCTAGTGAGTCTTCAGAGACAAGTGTCTGACATTTGAGTAGTCCTGGGTCAATATTAATTGCACATAACTTCTCATCTGCATTTACTGCCACGTTTCCGCAATTAAATTATAAAAACTAAATGAAATCTCTAAGCTTCATAGCTAAATCTGCATGCTAAGTTAATTAACACTGTAATGGAAACCATATAAAAACTAAGGCCTGTCTGATCCAAGGCCCATTAAAATCAGTGACAGCTTGATTATAACCTGAAGCAAATTAATATCCATGCAGCCTTGAAAAACTGGGGAGTGACAAACTGTTTCATAGATGTCAAGAAACTGTTTTGTATGGAGACCAACTGAGAGGCCCTTTTGTGCCAATGACAGTGTTTCTGCCATCTACTGTGCGTGCACTTCATGTTTTTCACGAACTGGACACAGGGTAGACCTTGCAATACACACTAAAAGTCTTGCTATTTCCGGCTTTTCTTTAGGAGGCAATATGCTAAGAAATGTGCTACCCAGCATCTAGAGGACCAAGAACCACCTTCAAATGCCAGGCTGAGCTGGAAAGGAAAATGCCAATTTTCCTTCATTGGAGATGTGGGGTGCTGGGCACCAGCGGGTGCCACAGCACATCACAATATGCTTCTCACACATAAATTATGCATTAGCATCTTTCTGTTACTGACAAACTGCATTTGTCTTTCAACCAATCACCTGTTTTATACGACTTCTTAATGCATGACACTTCAGAGCACTTTCCAACAAGAACAACAAAAGCAACCACGAAATTAGTGGTAAAAGGAAAAATTAGGGAGAAGCAGACTTTAAAAAGAATAAAAGCCAAAATTTTGGCTCAGTGTTTAAATAAGTAAGGTGAAGTGTTCTTCACCATACTCACCAAAGGCGCTTATCCTTTGTCAAACATAGCGTGTCGTCACCTAACTAGCTTTGGCAAGGTAAGGTGTTTGTCTGAGCACTGAGATGCCATCATGATCAGCAGCTCCCCAGAAATGTCACATGAAGAGCACCAAAGACACACTATGAGGATCCGGCACTCAGAGGGAAAGAGTCCTCCAGGCTGCAAGTCAATTATGCAGACAACTGAACAACCAATAATTGCATTCAAAAGCACAGTACTGAAATGAAAAAAGGAACACCTGGAATATGAATGAGTTTGTATAACTCAAACCTGCAAATGTGGGTTTGTTAGTCACAAAACCTTTTAAAGCCAGCTTCAGAATATGGCAGGAGAAGTGTTGCAAAACTTAATATAGTTAATTGGAGTTAATTATACCTAATTATGTCTGTGCCATATTGCAGAGTTATCTCAAAACAAGTATGTTTAATAGCTACAAACAGCACGTATAATGTGGAGCACCATGATGAAGATTTAAAGAAAAAACATATTAGATATGCATGAAGGCAAAAGCGGACAGTGCCAACTGTGCTCACAGCATCCCTCTGAGAGCACCCATGAGGGGCTGTGCTGGACGCCCTTCTCCCCCCGCACTCACTCGCTGAAAGACACCCACCACCCTCCTCCTTCCAGCCGTGTCCCACAGAGAGAGCACGGGCCTGACCACCCAGCTGTGCTCCGTGGCCAAGAACCTTCTTCACAGGCTAACAGAAAATGTACCCACCGGTGAGATCAAGTGGGCAAAGAGGCCAAGAAACACTAGCCTGTCTCTGTCAGCACATCAGTCCTGTTCTAGGTCACCAAGGAAGATGTGGCTTCTGGTCCAGACACCTCACAAAACCACCGCCTGATGTGCTGCATCAGGAAAACTATTGTTTATCAGCACAGGCACCTGGCCTGGGACTGACAAGGAAGCTGTCTCAGGCTCAGAGAAGGCAGTTGTTGTTAGGGAAGGCTTAAGAGAAGAGAAAAATTAAAAAGCAAACCCACCACCCAAAGACGTTTTTTCTCTAAATGGTAATGGTGGGATACAGAATAGGATTCTGATTTAGCAAGAGCCTCATCAGGGGAAAGGAGAGTCAGCCCGCACCCACCAGTAGAGAGTCAGAGGTAACTGTTTCTTTTCAGTATTTTCAGCCCACCTTGCTGTGCCTTGAGAGCTTCTTAGAGACAAATTAGCTCAGCACTTCCCTGAGAATGTGGTAAGGACTGGAGGCTACTTCAGAGCCCCTTACAGCAGTCTATATCGATGTAGTACCAGCATCTCCTACATTTAAGTGTCCAATCGCCTGTGACTCCAATAGGAAATGGGTTTTGTGCTGGGTTCCATACACTTAAAACCATTTCTTTTCCTCTAAGGCATAGTCAGTGCACATGATGGACTCGTATCAATTGGTCTTTCCTGGCTGTCAGCTCCAAGACTGCAGCTGGGTTTTCTCCTGCCCAAGAAAAAAGAATTATCTGTAGAGCATTCCATTTTTGAAAGCTGCAACTTTATCCAGGATTATTGTCATCTGAGCGGACCACTGCCTACCAAATGATAGCAAGGATAGTTCACTTAAAACACAGTCCCATGTTGAAAGACAGTAGGATTAGATTTAGGGAAAGAACTGTAATTCAAGCACACTGGGATCTTGCCTAACCAGTTTCTATTGATCTATATGAGCTTCTTTCCCCATTCTAGTTCAAAGTTTAATATCACCATCTCACCAAGAATAGACATAAAGAACTTGAACATCCTTCAAGTAATAGGAAATAGCAAATCCAAATCTTTCTAAGGGTTGATTGCACATAGCTACAAAGCTTTTGCCATAAATGTTGATAACCCCAGCTCTGGTACAAGACAGTCAGTAATAATAACCCAGTGTTAATACAAAAAAAAGACAAGACTTTCACTTGTTTTTCACATGCTTCTATTCCCAAAGGCAAGACACAAAAGAGGTTCTGGGACATGAGATACCATTCTAAGATAGCAACTGAAGCAAAAAAAAAAAAAAAGTATTAGCTTGACAACTGAGTGAGGAATTTAAATAGTCAATAGTCAGGAATGAAGGGATCCAGCAAACAGAAAATAATAAGTTGTAAGTGCAATGGGAGGTTCTTTCATGCTTTTGAAGATGAAGGCAGGAAAGAAAAATCTGAAATTATGACAGTAATGGGAAGACCTGAAAAACTGTAGACGTCAACAGCAGATGAGAAGGATGAGGCATGCTGAGCATCCTTTACAGCTTTCTCGGAAAAAAAAAAAATCCCTGAGAAGAGCACCTTGAATTCAAGTAGGAATATGTAGCCATAGCAGAAGAAAAGAAAGGAAAGGAGAACATGCATGGAGATATACAGAACAAGATAGATCTTTAGCACTGGTCAATGCAAAGGGCAAAAAAGATGCAGCAAAGACAAATTTCCACTGGAGGAATGAGATACTCCCACTAGAAATCCACCTCTAAACCAGCAAAGAGGGACAGATTTCCATGACAGAGGAGTCAGTTATTAAAAAAAAAAAAAAAAGAAAGATCTGTCATCAGAGGGGAAAATCCTGAAGACAAGAGCGCTGGCAGTCAGCCAGGACCAACCTATGATGCAGAGAAGAGGGTGAAATGAAGCACGTGGAAACAGAAGAGCAAGAATGGAAGAAAACATCACCCACAAATATGGCCAAGACTTGGACAGCAAAGTGAGAATTACCAAGAGACAAGCAGAGCTACACTGCACAAAACATTAACAAGAAAAAGAGCTTCCCTGTTATGTAAATAGAAGGATAAAGAAATAAAATCTTGAAGTGCTAGACAGTAAACTGAAGAGAGAGAAAATTTAAAAAAAAAATTACTTTGGAGCATCCTGCATGAACACCCTGCCAAGCTTTCACAGAATCATAGAATCATAGAGTTGGAAGGGACCTCTGGAGATCATCTAGTCCAACCCCCCTGCCAGAGCAGGGTCACCTAGAGCAGGTTGCACAGGAACGCGTCCAGGCGGGTTTTGAATGTCTCCAGAGATGGAGACTCCACCACCTCTCTGGGCAGCCTGTTCCAGTGTTCTGCCACCCTCAAAGGAAAGAAGTTCCTCCTCATGTTTAGGTTGAACTCCTTATGCTCAAGTTTGTGCCCATTACCTCTTGTCCTGTCGCTGGGCACCACTGAAAAGAGCCTGGCCCCATCCTCCTGACACCCACCCTTTAAGTATTTGTAAGTGTTGATAAGATCCCGCCTCAGCCGTCTTTTTTCCAGACTGAAGAGACCCAAGTCCTTCAGCCTTTCTTCATAAGAGAGGTGTTCCAGTCCCCTAATCATCTTGGTAGCTCTCTGCTGCACCCTCTCCAGCAGTTCCCTGTCCTTCTTGAACTGGGGAGCCCAGAACTGGACACAGTACTCCAGGTGCGGCCTCACCAGGGCAGAGTAGAGGGGGAGGATGACCTCCCTCGACCTGCTGGCCACACTCTTCTTGAGGCACCCCAGGATGCCATTGGCCTTCTTGGCCACAAGGGCACATTGCTGACTCATGGTCATCCTGTTGTCCACCAGGACTCCCAGGTCTCTTTCCACAGAGCTGCTCTCCGCAGGTCAGCCCCCAACCTGTACTGGTGCATGGGGTTATTCCTCCCCAGGTGCAGCACCCTACACTTGCCCTTGTTGAATTTCATAAGGTTAAGATGGTAACAAGTCTAAAGCAAAGGCAGGGCAGCCCACAGAATCATTCAATGTGCTATCTCACTCAAAGTGGAGCCTAAACTCACAAAGCCTCCCAGACTCACGGACATCTCCAACCTAGTGGGGATAATCATCATAGAACAAAAATTTGGAATGTGGTGGAGAAATCAAATTTAAACACACATTTGCCCCTTCTGAAATACATTAAGAAGAAATCTGGGTACATTATTTAGGCACTAGATCATCCAGGCACTAGAACAAGTTCAGTGCGGGAGTGGGGATGGGGGGGAGTGGGAGTGGGGCAAAGGTGAGGAAGGTATCAAAAGATGCATTTTAAAATTAGCAGAGATAAAACACAGCACAGGCCTCCCAGAGTCTGTATGCTCCACTCTCCTTTGGTGGTATCCCTAACTTTCTCTCCATCTAGAGTTCAACGAAGCATGTGAAACGGCACTGTGTGGGAAGCTGTTAAACTGGCGGAAATGGGTAAAAGAGCTGAAAAGTGAGGAAGGAGCTTGCTAAGAGGGAGACAACAGCAGGTTGTAGCGTGAACCAAGTGAAGATAACAAATAAGGTTCTTTGAGGAGAAGGCAGCACAATGGTATTGTTAACACAGAGGAGGTTTGAAATATCATGAAAGGCAAAAGCTGAATTACCTTGAGGACTGGAATAACAGAAATTGGGTGAAAAAAAATCAGTCAAACAAGGGGAAAGATTGGAAGCGCCACCAACCGGCAGCCCCACAGCTAGGAACAACAGTGGAGGATAAATAAACTAAATCTGCACTAGGTACGGATATAGCCTCCTATGGGAAGGACCTGGGTAAAAAGCTATCACAAATTCTTGGATAATTGGGCAAGGACTTTCTAGGTAATTGGGCAAGGAGTTTCCACTAGAGATGAGGAAGCTCTAATACCATCATCCAAGGCCTTGGTAAGACCATGAAAGATGTAGCATACTGTCCTGGTGATGTGCTTAAGGAAAAACTCAAAGAGCGGAGCATAAAGAGTTTTTAATACAAAAAAAAAAAAAAAAAAAAAAAAAGAAGAAAAGATTTGGCCTGTTTCATTCAGCTAAATGAAAGCTCAGAGGGGTTATGTTTGTTGTCTATAAATACATCCAGAGAGTAAACATCAGAGAAGAAGAAGGGCCATTTAAGTTAAAGGACGATGTTGGCACAGAGCAAATGTGCGCACGCTGGCCATAAAATACATTTAGCACTGAAACAGTCAGGAGGTTTCTAACCACCAGAGCCATGAGGCTCAGCACAGCCTTCCAACAGGCAGCCAAAGACTTGAAAAGAAAAGTGAGAGTTGTTCATGAGTGCCATGATGGGGACCTGACGTGTGCAGGACCAGTAGCTTTCATGCACTGACTTATGAAGTTCCTTGTGTTCATTATTTGCTAACAATTTCCACCCTTTTTTAACCTTAAAATATTTCCAGTGGTTCTGCAGACTCTTATACAGTGAATTGAAGTCCCCTGGCAAAAGGTTACCTTTCACCAACCTTTTACAAGCATTCTTCAAATGTCCCAGGGACTCAGGAAAAGCCCAGTGCTGCCCCATTATCACCCCACAATATTTCCAGAACACAGATCAGGCAAGTCAGGATCTGAAAGAGGAGATGGCTGGCAGCAATACTGGCTCCTCAAGGGAGTAAGGAATGCAGCTCTGGCAGGAGCTGAATTAAAGACTGCAGGGAAAACAGCTCTCTGGTGCACGTGTGGAGGTGCAGGGCTGCTGCAGCCACACTGGCTTGGCCAGCATACAGCACTTCACAAGTGGGCCACCTTGAGGGCCCTGGTAGCCAGGCAGAGGGCTAAGAAGGAGGCAATCTAGTAGCCAACAAGAAACACCAAGGGCAGTGCTGTGTCTGTATGAGCCTGGCCCTCCTTGGAAAGTCAACTCCCCCCAGCAGCTGCTGCCATAGGCGAAAAGGACAGCATGTCCCTTGCCCCGGCTACTGCTGCTTCTTCAGCTCTGTCGGCTTCATTGCTCAGCACTCACTAACCTACACCTCTGACTGACATGGAAAAGGATGCGCTTTGAGGGGGATCACTTGCAATAACAAGGTAGGGAAAGATCAGACAAGCAGTTGAGCTAGGGACAGAGACCTCTCAGAGGGATAAAGCGTCCTGCAGCTAAGACAGCAGTTTTGTTACCAAGCCAGAGCAGGAACCACAGCTCACCATGCCAAGCCCTCAGGCAGCAGGGAGGTACTTCCTGGGCTGCAGATCTATGCGGGGCTCACTGCGGCCTTTGCTTTCAAGGACCAAGCCAGATTATTCCTTGTCCCAACATGCAGACAAAGGAAGAAGTTGTCTGCATGTTGAGAAGCAAGTGCACAAAGAAGCAAGTGAGCTACACATTCCCACCACATCTTTTTTTGCTAGAGGCCAGCCCCAGGCAGAATGATTCCCATATTATTGGGATCAGAGGGGATCCTAAGATACAGTTTCCCAGTATCACAGCTCTGGTTTGAGTGAGGATCTGCTCTCCCCTTCCACTCCTGCCTTGCAATTTCTTCCTCTAGAAAATTGAAGGTTGTTTAGGCTAAAAAAGAAGCAGCCAAAAAGGGACCACAGTTTAGCATGGGACTCATTAGAAGGTAACTTCCAGTCCCTCCTTCAAGAGCAGGTTATGCCTTTGATATGAAACAGTCACTGGATAAAATACAATTTAGGTGCATGGAAAACTTTAAAATTCAGAAGTAAGGCATCTTCTGAGGATAGACTCCTCTAAGACAAAGTAGGATCAACGTAGGGAGTTTTCAAGATCCGTGTGTCAAGCCCAGTACCTAAATTTGGATCTGGGCACATGAGACTGACAAGACACCTAATTCAATAACTGAAGAAGAAAGATTACATCTGATCCATCCCAACTTACCTGGGACACCATCCTTCACCCCCTAGATGCAAACAGGTTCATTGTCCCAACTCTCTGGAGGGTACAACGTCAAACGACAGGACACATAGCTAAGCAATCCTCTTTCACCCAAGCACGGAATGTAGCTCCCCTTCCCCTGAACCTGGAACAGGGCCTGCTGACCTCTTGAAGCTCTTGATATCTTTCTGCAGCACGTTCATGATTCAGCAGAAGGCAAAGCACAGGCGTATGAGTACTGCTCAGGTCCTATGCTGAAGGCCTCACCAGAACCTAAGAGATGTCTTAGCCTTAAGCCGTTGCATGGCACTGATTTCAAGGATAAGATGGCACATCAAACATGCAGACTGAACTGAAACACGCTTCAAAATAATCTGAAAGCCCAAAGAGAAATATTTTTAGAGTCCTTTTGGCTGGCAAAGTGTTCAGCAATCTTTCGTCATTAACTTAGCAGTTTCCAAGAACCTACACAATAAAATACTATCCAGGTCCCACCATTAGGGCAGCAGTTAGGAAAGCATCAGGTACATTTTCTGCAAAATGGTCATAATTGAACAATTCTGTGAAATACACAAAGGAAAGATGACCTTGTTTAAGTAATTTATCAAATAATATCAAATAACTAGTTTTACAAATGCCACAGCAAACATCTGACCTCTCCTCAGAATACTTTGTGCCCTATTCTATAGCCCTGTAAACAATGACTGTTCCTCACATAATTACCACTTGACTGAGCAGATTAAATCCTACTGCACAGAGAAATCATTCTTTTTCATTCATATCCTGGAGCATTTAAACTAAAATGGTAATAAAGACTCTTCACAGGGCCCTGAACAGGTCTTCTCAGATGATCCAGCATCACCTGAAGCCAGGACAAGGGAACAGAGCCAAGAAAAAAACAAGTTCTGAAAAACTGGTTGAAGTGCTCAGATTAACAAAACACTGGCAAATGCTGCTGATACAGGGTACCTGAACTGAACAAAGGCCTGAGCAACCCAGTCTGACCCCAGAGATGTCCCTGCTTTGAGCAGGTCAGACTACACACCTCCCAAAGTCCCTTCCAACCTAAATTATCCCATGACCTTACAGTGCAAATGACCTTGTTGTGTTAATACCCCTAATTTCTCATACCCTTCTTCCCTTAATCCAAAACTCCTAGAGCTAACAGCTGCCAACACAACTACCCAGCCTCTAGCATAAGATTTGCTTTCTCTATTTTAACTCCTTACATTTTCTTCCCAACCTCTCTGCTTCCTATTTTAAATGTGACCCATTGAAACAGGGTCTCCAACATTGTTTTTTCATCAGTGTCCAGCTCCCAGTTAGCTCCAAACTTGTCGGTTGATGTAGGGCCTTTCCCAACATGTGTTTCCTTAAAGTGTTTTCCATACATCGCCTGCAGAGATGTCTTCCATGTAAAATACTGTGAAAGCAGCAGAAAAGGCGGCTTCAAGCACACAGAAACATCATGGCGGACCTTGTAAATGGAAGAGGAGAAGGACCAGAAAGAAACATGATATGTTCCATCTTCAGAGTTTCAAATTTCTAGTTTCTAACATATTCTTAGTAACCATGTGTGAAGAATTTTTTGTAAAAACTTTTATCAGCCATAATGTCTCCTATAGAAACAGGGGAAAAAAAATGTAGTAGCAGGCAACACAATAAGCTATGAGAGGTTACACAGCCATCATGACTGAATAGTCAAAGCTATGACACCCATTTATCAAACTAGCATTGAAATAACAACACATATATCTTACCATAAATGCAGTGTGGGAGGAGAGGCAGACAATAAAATAATGCAATGCTTTGCACTTTGGTGGCATAAGCTGAAGATCTCCATCTATTTTACAAACACACAGTTTAGCTTCCAGCCTGGAGAGCAAATAATTAATAGCTCTGTCATCCTTTGTGCCACTGAGTCACCACAAAAAGTTAAGAGGCTGATCTGCACCTTCTGCAAACATCCAGCTCTGTGCATACTGGGCAAAGCAAGCCGGCATCACTGGGCACCACAGTGCCGGCTCCCAACCAGCACCCAGCAAGCACAGCCCCTCAGCTCCCCTGTGAGCTAAATAAAGCTTTGGACCAAAGCTCCCCACCCCTCTTTGGAGGTCAGATCTGGCCATAAATGACCTCCCCTGTAAGACACAGAAAGCTCACTCTGTGAAGACAGTGTTGGGAATGCATGTCCCAGGCTGGCATTGTCCCACAAAAGCTTACGCACTTGTCCTGAAGTCCCCCAAAATAACGCTTGAAAACAACTGTAATAAATTTTGATTGTGCAATTAAAAAGGAAAATCTGACTAAAAAAGCTGGAAGATAAAACTAACACCCAGAGACTCAAAACATGTGGCACCTACCATACTTTATAGTCAGCAGCTGTAGTACAGTTCCATCAGGTTCTGACTTTGCTATTAACTGAGGCTGACAGACCAACTCGCCTGCAGTGACTGATTTAGGTGGCAGACTAATGTGGCCAAGTGGCTTGCAGTTCTGATGTCTTTTGTTGCACACAGGTACTCTTTTTCAGCTGGCAGACCTGGCTGACCAGTCAGACACACTTGTATCAGCCATGCACACGCAGACGGGCTTCCAAACCTTGATGTGAAGGGGCTACCGGCTAGGACTCAGGTGATCAGCAGCACCCTTTGGGATCCAGACAACTCTCCAGTGACCTTTATTTAGGCTGGTAGGTCAGTAATTTTTATAGTAATGCCAATTCAATCATGAACAAATGATTCAATGTAAGATATAGGTGTGATAGAGTATTTCATACAATGTCTATTATTATTAATGTAACAACACCATTACTGTGTTTCCAGACATTTTATCCAACGATGCTGCAGGATGTGCTGATGACGTTACTCTGTGTGTGCCTGTGCATGTGTGTTTATAAAGTATCCTCTTACTGAAAATGTGCCACAGTGCAAAGCTGTAAATAACCACATGAAAAACTGTGCAAACTCTGACACTGAAACAAGGGAGATTTATGAGTAATAAATAATAGACGGGGAAGCATGTTGGTAGGGAAACTTCTAGCTTTGGATATTGAACACAGTACTTGGAAGCCAGAGAATCACTGCGGGGAGAAACAGGTAAAGTTTGGAAAAGTTTAGCAGCAGCAAGTTGCTCCACCAGAGGAATAAAAAGGTGTAGCAGAATTACTAATTACATTATTAAACTTGACGCATCAGCCTGGCCTCTCACAATGCACAGCTTTTAGGGGTCTATCCAAGATCACAAACACAGGGAAGGAAAGGTTCTTTCCTTAGACAATGACATTCAAGATGAGGAAGACTGAACAGCTGTAAGAGCATGTGAAGGACCACGCTGAAGAAGCCTTGCTGCCCACTTCTGGCAGCTGCCAAGAGAGGAAGCAGGAAAGAAACATCAAGAAGTTCTCTGTACAATAAAGAAACAATCTGCCCCCAGTGGAAGGTTTGCTTTTCCTACCCTAACCACTGCCAGTTAAAGGCTGATTAATAATTGGATGCATAAAAGATGAGATCTCTTCTTAATTTTGCATTTATTTACTGTTAAGTGAATGTTCTCACTATTCGTAATAAATCATTAATCCTTTTTTGAACCCCATTTAGCTCTTGACAGTAACAATGAAATGACACAAATCACACATTTCCCTCACATGTAAGTTTATGTTGTGTGTCAGGGAGTAAGGCACTTTGCCCATTCTATATATAATTAGTTCATTAAGTGTTTATTTCCCACTAGCTACAGCTCTTTTCCCTCCACGCCCACACACGCAGTGTGTCTCCCTGGGCCCTCTTGGACTGGCAGCTGGATTGAGAGTTTACACGTGCTTCACAAGGCAATGTCTAGAGTTCAACCTCAGGAGACCTCAGGAGGTGGTTGCTGTATTTTGTAAAATGCTGTGTGCCCTCTATGCATTTACTTTTTAGGAGTCATAAGGGTGAGTTCTTTTAAAGGCATCTGAAGCTCTTCCCTAGCAGCCCAGGCATTCACCACAAGCAGAGACAAAGTCCCAGATCCTACAGCAAAATCTTCACTTGGGCACGGATCAGCAGACCCATATGCCCCAATCCTCAGGAGCCAAGGACAGCCTGGGAAGGGGGAGAGCTGATGATGACTGTGGGTGGCATGCCCAGCCACACCCTCCTCGAAGGACACAAGAAATTTGGTCCTACCCTCACAGCCAGGGCTATGACCTGGCAAGGGGATCAGCTAGCCACAGGCCAGCCAGCCTTGGGCTACCAGGATTGCAATGTTTCCTCCTCACAGTCAAAACGCCCCACGGGCCCGTTGTGAACAGGAGGGAGAGGGCAAAATTCCTTTGTCTGTGTGGCACCAAGCAGCAGGATGACGTGTCCCATTGGAGCCCCTGATGCTTTTGGACAGTGCCACCAGGGAGGGCTGGACTCCAGACAGGAGAGCCCACTCCCTTGGAGGGCCACTGCCCCATGTAGGGCCCAGAAACCTCGCTCAGGGAGGAGCAGCTCCTGCCACACAGTCCCGTGCTCAGCAGCCCAGCCCAATCCGGGACTGCAACAGGGTGCTGGTGCTGCTCAGGGGGCTGCTGGTGGGGCCAGAGACACAGAGGGAGCAGAGTGGCATCCCTGAAGAAAGCTGAACACCCCATCATGCTCCATATACACCTCCCACCACCAACAGGTTCACTGGCCCTCTTGGAAAGGGAAAACGGCTCAGAAAACGGCTTTCTCTCCATCGCTTGCTCCCCTGAATGCTAATCAGCGGTGCAGGCTAAAAATACCCAGCAAGGCTGGCGTGCGCACGGCAGAAGGGGAAAATGGGGGAGCTGGAGGCTCCAGCTTCCCGGAAGGAAAAAGGACAGGCGAGGAAAAGCTTTCCCCAAGCCCCCCCACCTTAGCTGTCGGCACAGGCACAATCCCCCCCCTCTCCTCCACTCCAAGGCTGAGGTTCGCACCTCTCCTTCGGGAGGCCATCCCCGGTGCTCCCCGAGGAACCGCCGGGTCACGCCGTGCCGGTGCAGGTGACGGCGCCTCCTCCACCCCTCCCTCCGCCCCAGCACTGTCTTTCACCCGCCGGCGCTGCAGGCGCTCCCGGACAGGGCGTCCCGGCGGGCAGTCGGCCCCCGAGCCCCGTCGCCCACGGAGCAGTGTGCGTGGCCCCGCAGGGAGCAATCCCACCGGGGTTCGCCGGCAGAGCACAAAATAAAACGAGGGGTGCTGGGGGCCGCCGCCTCCGCGGGCGCGGGGTGTCTGCGCCGGGCAGCGCGGCGGGGAGGGCTCGGTGCGCCGCATGAGAGGCGCCGGCACACCGCAGCGCGGTGACAGGGAGGCCCGCCGGCCTCCTGCCAGAGCCAGCGCTAAAAAATAAATAAATAAGTCAGAGTGAGGGAGAGAGGGAGGACGAGAGCACGGAGACAGGCGGCAGCATTCTGCATCGGAACCGGCGGAAGGGGTGCAAAGCCCCGCCGCCCCCTGCCCTCGCTGCGCGTCTCTCGCCGTGACCGCCGGCGGGGAGCCAGCCGGAGGGCGGCCTGCTCCCCCCCACGCCATTCTCTCCCCCTGCGCCCCCCGTGCCACGCGGGGGGAGTGCGGGGAGGCCGGCCTCGCCGCCCCGGGCCGAGGCGGGGGGAGTGCGGGGAGGCCGGCCTCGCCGCCCCGGGCCGAGGCGGGCCGAGCCGGGGGTCGCACTACCCCCACCAGCAGCGGCGGGCCGGCGTGCCGCCCCCCCTGTCCCCCCGCCCGCCGCGGCTCCCATCCATAATTAATCGCCTCCCCGCAGCCGCCGCGATAAGAGAGGGCGGGCGGGGACGAGGAGGCGGCGGCGGCCGGGAGGCGGGGGGGGGGAGCGTGAGCGCTCGCCGCGCCCGGCTCACTGCGGCCGGCGGCTGCCTGCCGTGCGGAGCGAAGCGGAGCCCAGCCGCCCCGTCGGGGAGCGCCGCGCTCGCATGGCCGCGCCGCGCCGCGCCGCCGCCGCCGCGGGGCCGGGGGGGGCCGCGGGAGGAGGATGAGGCGGGCGGCGGGGCGGCGGCGGCGGCGGCGGCGCGGAGGATGAAGTGGAGCGTGCGGGGAGCCTGCGCCGCGCTCTCCAGCTGCCTCCTGCTCGCCTGCGCCCTCAGCGCCGCCGCCGTGGGCCTCAAGTGCTTCTCGCTGGGCTCCGAGCTCAAGGGCGAGCCCTTTCGCCTGGGCACCGCCGCCGGCGCCTTCTACTCGGGGCTGCTGCTGGCCGCCGGCCTCTCGCTGCTCGCCGCCGCGCTGCTCTGCTGCCGCCCGCCCGACGAGGCGCCCGCGGCGCCGGCTGCGGACCCGGCGCCGGACCCGGCCTTGGCCCTGGCCCCGGCCGGGGACCCCGACCCGGCGGGCGGCGGCCCCGGCGCGGGGGAGGCGGCGACCGCGCCGTCGGGGTCGGTGGAGAAGGCGCCGCCCGGGGGGCGGCAGAACTTCCTGCTGCTGGGGGTGCTGGTGTTCATGCTGGGCGTGCTGAGCGCCTTCGCCGGCGCCGTCATCGACGGCGACACCGTGTCGCTGGTGGAGAGGAAGTACTCGCACTACTGCCTGCTGCAGCCCGGCGGCGCGGCCCGCCCGCGGAGCGGCCCCGCGGCCCCCGACGGCTCCGCCGCGGCCCTCCGCTGCCAGAAGCTGCGGGACTACCAGCGCGGCTTGGTGCTGTCCACCGTCTTCAACGCGCTGGAGTGCCTCCTGGGCCTGCTCAACCTGCTCCTCGTGAAGAACTACAAGGCCTCCCAGCAGCGCGGGCGGCGGCGGCGGCGGCGGCGAGCGGCCCCGACAGCGGCGGCGGCGGGCGGGCGGCGGCGGCGGCGGCGGGGCGGCGGCGGCGGCGGGCGGCGGGCGCCGCGCCACAGCCAGGGCTCCCTCTTCTCCGGCGGTGAGCCGGAGCTCAGCCCCGGGGATTGCCCGTTCCAGGCCGTCTCCTACATCAACGTGGGCGTCTTCCACGTCTTCGACGAGGCCGGCGTGGAGGTGCACTGCGGCGGGCATCCGTCCGTCGAGCTGCCTGGCTACTCGCCCATGGACCCCGAGCTCAACGCCTCCTACCCCTACTGCTACCCGCTGCCCAGCGAGCAGCCCCCTGCCTACGAGGAGATCTACCCCGGGGAGCCTTGCGCTCACGGCACCTAGCGCCCAACGCCGGCGGGACGCCCGGCTCCCCGCCCGGCCCCCAGCTCGCCTTGACAGCCGGCAGCGGGCCCGGTCGCCGGAGCGGGCCTGCGAGGGGGCCCGCCAGCGCCTGGCAGCCGCGGGGCTAGGGGACAGCCCTGGGACCACCGACGGGATGGCCCCGCCGCAGCGGGCCGCCGTGCCTCTGGCTTTGCGGAAGCTTCTCCTCTCTCCCTCCTTGCTTTCCCCCTCCTTTCCCCCCATCCCTCCCTCACAGCGACCCTCCGTCCGTCCTTCCGTCCGCCGGCGGCTGAATTTTCCAAAGGCTGCGCAAGAAACGCCTGAGGGTTGGTTCCTCCCGCCGCCTCTCCTCCGTAGCCAAGTTTAGTTCCCTTCCAGTGATTCATCAGTCTCCAGCTTTAGCAGTCCAGAGTTACCCATTTATGATAACCAGCCAGTGTAAGGAAAAGGTGTCATGAAGCTTCTTTACCTCTCAAAAGAGCTAAGTTTCTAAACAACGCAGAGACATTTGTGTCACGTTTACTAGAGGTGTATTGGGGATCTTTAACGTTTACACTACTCCTCGGGAGAATTGAGTTCTGTTTTAAGATTTAGTGAGTTAAAACATTCGTTGGTCTTGTAAGATGCACATCGAGAAAAACCTGCACTTTGAAAAAGAAACAGGAAAAAAAAATCAACAACGTTTTTGTACACTAACGTGCCTGCTTTTGTTGATAACTTCTTACTGTAAAAGCTTTCAGAAGTCTATAGTGAAAATGTTTGGTAAATTCACTGCAGTTTAAAATTGATGATTAGTTCCTTTACTAAAACAACTGAGATGTTGCTAGGATGTGGAAGTTAAAAGGAAGTCCAAATGTCATACACATTCCTTTTTGTAAACAGGTTCTGTGTTTTTAATGCAAGGAAGGATTTCTTTTTCTTTTACACAGGTGAAGGGTTTAATTCTATTTTGTACAACTACATGGTTTACCTTGTAAAGAGTTCCATTTTACCTGTTACAATCCATCAATCTGGTAAGCTTGAATATTAAAAGTTTTATTTGAAATATATATATAGTAAAACAGCCTTAACTGGTGCAGTGGTCACAGTTTTAAAGGAGAAAAAAAAAAGATATAAACCATCTTGGAAGACGTCTTCCAAATGTGTTTCCAAAACAGTATTTATACTTCTATTACAAAGAAAGAATTTTCTTTTTTGTTAAAAAAAAGAGGCCACTTTAATTCCTGAAAGGTTGGGGGGGGTGGAGGGGAGGCGGGAGGGAAAATGGGGTTGTATGCTGTTAACTCTTTCTGAACTTAGAGGTATTAAAAAGGCTTTCTGCAAAGAGAAAAACTGCTAAACCCTCCTTTGGGATTCTGCTGTGGAATGCCAGTACCGGATAGTGTAAAAAAGTGCTAATTAAAGAGAAGCAGGTATGGTGTATGTTATTACATCATTCGAGAACAGGTAAAGGCTTAATTTCATCTTGCACAAAGAACCAAAAAGCAACTCTTCGGATTGCGTTTGGTTCAGTACCCCCTCCCCCAGTTACGGCATACTGAAATGAAATATTACAAAATAACCTTTCCGTTAATCCTGTGTTTGGAGCCTGCTGCGTAATGCCAGTGTATCAGCTACCCAGAGAGAGAGAGAAGAGGAGAGAGAGAGTGTGTTAAGGGAATACAAAGTTACAGTGTATTTCTGTGGTCGATGGGAAATGTTTTTTAAATTTTTAGCTGCAGAGAGACTGACGTAATTCACAGCCTTAGAATTGGAGAGAGAAGATTTTAGCCTAAAAATACTCAAATCTTTCTGCACTATTTTGTTTTCTGAAGTGTTTTGACTTGCACACTTTATATAATCTAAAATGCAGAATGCCTTAGAAATCTTAAAATTCTTACTGATGTCTGTGAAGCTCACAATTAGAGCTCTAATCTAGAGAAGACAGTTAAAAGCAGCAGTTGCCAATTTGCCAAGTACTTCAAAATAGCAGAAATTTAAAATACAGCTCTTTTTGGCCAGCAGATTTCCTTGTGCAGAACGCCAGCCCAAAACATATGCCCTAGCTAAGTCCCTTTTTAGTAATGAAGATTGGTTTTATGCTGGCTCTCTGCAGATGCACCTTCTTAACCCCTTATGGGACAGTGACTGGGAAGTCCCATAGTCTTTACCTATAATACTAATTTAGGCACAAAAGTGATCCCATAACATACTGTATTGCTCATACAGCTGAGATTTTGCAAGATTAGTAACTAAAGCAAGAAGGCTAAATCCTTATGTAGGTCTCCAATTAGGTGAGTTTATGAGACAGCATAGTACCCTGTACTGAATTAAATGGGAACTGCTAGGCTGCAGGGTGATTTTGAAAACAGACCAGCTAGGTGCCTAAATACAGATGCAGAAGCGTAATAACAGTTGTTGGCTTTTAAAAATTGGCTATCTACATTGCAGTTCATGAAAGTTATATCTTAGTTTTACTTAAGGAATTGATTTTTGACATTAAAAGACAGTATTTTACTTAAGATAACTATTTTAGGAATTATGAACTAGACAATTGTGAAACTCCAGATGTTCCAAAGATCAGTGCTCAGGGAAATAAACGGAAAGTCAAGAAAGCTACCTATTATACTCAATTGTTTAAATGTAAACAATTTTAAACTATAAATTTTTAAGATTGTTAAATTCATAACTTTTTTCTTTTGTGTGTGTGTGTACATGCATGTGTAAGTGTGTTTGTGTTTTATTTAAGTCTGTTCAGAATGCTATTGAATTAGGATATTTATTTGTGGCTCAGTTTTAGTTTCCAAATTTCTACTTTTCTTCACTTGGGCTTTTATCCCCTGTAATAGTTTAATTTAGTGGTTTAGTGGTGGACAGATTGCCAGAATAATGTCCAAGTTGGACTCCCACAGAAGCCAGTAGGCGTCATTTCATTGACTTCAGTGGGTCTGGGCACAAATGATATCTAACACCTACTCTAAATAATCTTTAAAGTAATATTGATCTTCTGGCATGACAGGATGCAGCAGTGGCATATTATTTCTCAGTTATTTATTATTTGTATGGACAGCAGTATTAAGGGAGGTCACCTACGGTATTAGACATGTTTAAAAAAAAAAAAAAAAAAAAAAAAACAGGAAAAAGTAAATTGGCAGGCAAATTGACCAAACAAGCCATGTTTTCTTAAAGATGGTATACAAGTGTTTCAGGTTTCTGGTGACGAACTTTTCTGATTAAACACCACACATATTTATTTCTCAGTGAGAAGAAATTTATAAATACAGGATACAAGACGAAGCTTCACAAGCATGATTGCAGTATTGTGAAGCCATTTTTAGTAAACCTGAATCATCACTCTTATCTTCTGAGCAATAATGTTAGAGTGTATAAACTGTAGTGTGCCGAAATTGAAAATAGGCTGGTGTGGGAAGCATCAGAGCGTAGGTTAATTACCTGAAAGGACTCATACTGTCCCTTTATTTTCCATTCCCTGTCACATGACTGTTGAGGCGAACGCCTGATCGATTCATGTCACTGGAGGGTGTTAACTGCAAGGCTTTTGCCTTAAGTAGCAAAACCAGGGAGAAAAGAAGAGAAACATCGTGTATGTGCTATCAAATCTCCATTTTGCTTAGCTGAAGTAACGACAGGACTGCTTTTTGCCCCACGTAATTTGCTCACAGCTTTACTCACATCTGTTCAACGGGAGGGAAGAATAGACGCGATACTGCTGTTTTGGTCACAGTGGAGTACTGATTTGGTAGCAGACTGCTCCCAGCTTTCCTGTCCCTTTTGAAGGTAATAGCGGCTAGTCAAGGGGGTGAAACAGTGGAAAATCGTCTGCTGTCCTTGATGCGGTAGGATTTGTCTTCGTGTGGAAAATATGTATTCCCACCAGCCTATTGGCAATTCACATGTATTATTTTCACACTCCAACATCCTTGCTTAAATCTGTTACTTATACTTTGCATTGTAATTGACAGACAGAATATACGTGAATCTAAAAACAGGAAAAAAAAATGACATTAGAGGGAAATTGTATTAAAGTAGTACAGATTTTACTCAAAAGTTTGATTTCACTGTAGGACTTCTTTGGTTCACCAAAAAGCGCTATGGTGGCTGGTATAACTTAGATATATTTCAGACATACTGTTTAATCATCAGAAAAGGTTTCTGAATGTTCACATGAGAACGGCAATCTGTTTCTGCTTTTGGACATAGTACATATGAAAACCTTTTCTTCATTTTGCCATTTAATCTGAGATTGATCCTCAAGAAAATGTCAGTAATTGATCTTGTAATTTTAGGATCAATAAAATACGTTTTAAAGCACAGCATATCCTATAAGAAAAGCCTAATGCTCTTCATTTCATCCTCTTCATTGTCTTAGATGGACGTTTACTAGTACAACTGAAATTAGGGATTTAATTACCACATTTGTTACAAAAACATTTTTTTCAAGGACTTAGAACTTGTACAAGTGGAACCCTGACATAACATTCCAGGTTTTAGCATGAATTCGAGTCTGTTTCTGTGAGTTAGATGTTTCTCAGTTGCAGGCTGTTCCAATATTTTAGATAACTGCCATTGGTAAAAATCTAGATCTGTTAATTTCCTATGATGGCTCTCTTTAAATGTGCGATAGTTACATCTCCTTAATACAGGCTCATATTTCCAATTAAAATTCGTAAGGGTAAGATTGAATTCCTTATGGTCACTCTAAAGTTTTAAAATTTCTTAATTATCTCTCAGTACTTAATGGCATGTGACTAGTGCTTAGTATATGTTCCAGAATCAGTAATAGCTGATCTAATAGCAGTTTAGCAGATAAAAGACCGTCCCCTGGAAGCCCACAGGCTAATGTAATGCTGAGGGAAAATCTTCGAATACGTGTTGCAACAATTCAGTGTACAGCATGTCCTGCCCAAAAGGAGGCACTGCCCAAACAAAGCAACTAGAAGAAATCTGAGAGTTTTAGTTGGGTGCAGGGGGTTTGTGTATTCTTTTTATTACAGTATTGGTTCTGAATCTTTTCCCCTGTGTCGCTTTCTAAGAGTGAAATTCACAAACTGGTGTTCTCGAAATTTGATTCCAGTAACTGCCTCACTTCCCGCTGGCCAGCTGTGCTACGTACGTTCCACCCAATGTTCAGGCATCTGGTGAAGTTCTGTTGAAGTTTATGGGTCATCCTAGATAATCTGAGACTGAAGATCAAGTAATTTAAGAAGCCATAACACTCTCGTAAGAGGAGTGTATTTTCCTTTGCAGAAGAAAAAAATCCTGATGTCCTCTCTCATTCCTTCAGACCCAGCTGCCTTAAGCTTCAGTTTAGCGTGAGTTAGCAGTGGAGATGACATTGCAGACTGCTACTGCTTCACTCGTGGAGTTCTAGATATCTGGAAGACCTCCATAAGCTTTACGCAAGGAAACACTTCTAGTGAAAACACATACTAAATGGCTCTGACTCATCAGAAACCAGATCACAGAAAATTCAATGTCCTGAGTGAAACTACCCAGTAGATGTATTGCAGTAGCAATACAATCCAGCAGAAGTTCCCAGTATTTCACTTCGGGATTCCTACTCCTGGCATGGTTCTGTCTAATTGGGATGTTAGGAAGTTCATTTCATGGTCTTGGCAAATGAATTGTTTGTTTCACTACAGCACATAGGGATTAAACACCTCCTAAATACCACGAGTGTCCTCACCGGTTGGTCTCTGTGGCCATTGTTAGCAGAAGATAAAGAGTGGGAGGAGAGAAAGCCTATTGTGATCCTCTTAATGGGTTCAGAGGACTAAACGTTCCAAAGCATTCATTGGTTTTATATTAAGGCACCGGATTTTGGGATGGAAGAATACCTGCAATATCTAAAAGGATTATTTTCCAGGGATACATTTTTGGAAACTTAATACTCGGATCTAGAGAAGGTTCATTCCGAATTTGCTTTTTCTCCCAGGTTCTACATTTTAAATGAAAGCTCATCTCACAAAAATACTCAATGAAATCTCCAGGCATTTAAATTATTAAATTTAGGGAGATTGAGTAGAGCTGTGCTACAAATTACTGAGTGCCACCAATTCATATAAGGAATTTGGCACATGGTGTAGATGGTGCTTTATAAACCAACCCAAATGAAGGACGCAATAGCACAAAGTTGTGCTGTAGAAAGGAAAGCTCCAGATGATAATATCCAGTCCCAGGCAACCAGGCAGTCATGGATTTTGTATGAGCTACATGCAGTTTCAAGGTGCATGTAATTTCCATGCATTCATGATTAAAATGAATGCCCTCACAAAGATATTCACAAGGGTTTATCAGCAGTGGATCTGAGCAGAGGCTCTTCTCACTAGCTCTAGGCCAAATGGCTCCTAGAAACATGGAAAAGTCCTACCAAAAGAAGCTCATGCTTGCACCGGAAAGGAAAGAGACACTGAGAATTTTCTACTTTGTTGCATTTCGGAATATCTGCCTCTTCCTGGATGACCCAGAAGCTACCAGCATATGCAGATCATCTAAATTAGACTCCCGGGAAAACAGAGGAAATGGAAATACAAGTGTAGAAAACCTCTCAATTTGTCCACATTTTTTTGATGTATAATCAAGAGCTGTGTTAATTCTAGGATCAGTACCTCCTGACCCGAGCAGTCAAAGTTATTAGTAACCAAAAAAAAATTACTACCACCAAAATAAGACTGGGAGATTTCGAAAATCATAAACTGCTTTTTGACTCGTCACTTGGTCTAAATCAAAAGGAAAGAAATTCAGATACAGCTCTTTGTGAAACTGTTGCTAAGAAATACGGCTTGTTATGCTGAATGGAACAGAAGGGTTGCTTCTGTGAACACATTGGGAGCAGATATAGCTGCACAGAAACGCATTTGGCTGGCAGAGAGACTTCCTCTTGAGTGAAGTCTTTGGAGAACTACCAGAAAATACTGAAAGGCACCATCATCATCCAGGCTTACCCGGACCATCGTTTAGTGCATTGAGCTTGATGTTCCAATATGCAGTGGACCCCACGCTGTCTTGTCTTGCCAGTGGGAACAAGCCACTATCTCTTGTGACACCACAGTGCCAGCGCCTGCTGGGTACGTGCAGGGACCTTCTGAACCCTTGGAAACAGGGACTGTTCCGCGCATGTGTTGAGAGATGGTAAGGCAGGACGCGTTGCAGCCCAGGTGAAATGCTGTCCTGCGTTACAGGATGGGGAAGGCAGGTTGCTGTCACAACGCCAAGGCTCCAGGCTTGCTACACTGCCCTGGTTACACAGGGCTACGGAGGGGCATAGGCTGCATGTGGGGAGCTGCTCCCCAGTCACTTTCGCAAAAGCAAAATGCCCAAGTCAAGTGGAATGGGGAGAGGAGGACTGTCTTTATTCCCCGCCCCGAGCAAAATGAGAGTGATCAAATTGCAGACCTTCACAACAGAGGTGCTATCTTCTGTGTTGGGTTCAGTTTTCACCCCCTCAGGTCCCCATAGCAGCTTCTCCACAGGAACAGCGTGCACGCAGGCTCAGGATGGCAAAGTGCACGCTCTTTACTGCCTCTGTGCTTAGGGGCAGACTCCGCCAATGGCAGACTGAATTGTTCCATCAGCTGATGAGGCAATAAATAGAAATAAGCAACAAGGCATGAAAAACCTCTGCCTGTGTCCTATGTTTGGCACGATACAAGAGTTGTATGACACTCTGGTCTGTCCTTCGCTGAAGGCTGTGGCAGTCCTTATCTGCTTAAGGTCTCCAAGATCCAGAGCTCTTAAGAATGAGGATTCCTGTTGGAAGTTTTCCTGGACTGATTTATCTCAAAAGTCAAAAAGTAGCCCTGGCCCTGTTTCAGCAAATGCATCTCAGCATCTAAGCATGAAAAGAAAAAAGCATAAACAGGGCAGAACTGTTCATTAATTTTTCATTGAGGGCAGCAAAAAGACAAACGTTAGCATTGAGATCTCAGATATGGAGAAATGCTTCATTGTAAGAGGTTTTGAAGCTGACTGATAAGGAAGCAGCAGAAGGTATTTACACCAAAAGAAAATGGATATTTCACAATCCTGCTGTCTCCCTGTTCATAATGTGCAGCAAAGGTTAACAATAACAGGAATTTCAACTTGCCTTATACGTGCAGCTAAAAATGCTTCAAATCTCCAGATGATTACTCAAAAACTATTTTATACATGACTACACTAGACTTGCAGTTCAGCACCTACTGTGTTCATAGCTACTTATTGGGAGCTTTTAGTCTGGTGTGCGCACAGCTAAAATGTGTATGCCGGCTATGGGCAGGTGGCCTTCTTCTTTAGCCAGGACACTGCCACTGGTGGGGCAAGCTCACCTGTTCTGTTGGGCAGTGCAGTGGAGTGGGAGAGCAACCCCACGCAGCCACTAAACGTCAACAGAAGCGCAGGCACTTCCAGCATCGTGGAGCCACACCTGTCTCTTCCCCAGTCACATTCTGTGGGAGGCCCCAGTGAAACCTGCAGGTCTGTGAACTGGAAGGTACCACCATACTTTTGCACAGGTCTCATAAGGAAAAGAGGCAAGAGCAGGGACAGTTGAGATCTTCAGCTGCTCGCCTTACTGTCGAGGCCGGTGAGGTACTCAGTAGCCCAGGGCCCCAGTACACCATAGGGCACAGCACACCAGGAGGTCAGGCGCCACAAGAAATGCCTTTCTCCCCTGAAGGAGCTATCAGTATCGCGAGACCACACAGAAGACAGACTAAAGCACTGATGTCCCTAATTTACCGTGCTGCACAGCTTGAGATAGAGAGGGCCACGGTGCTGTGCTGTGATCCTCAGCCCCTTACAGCTCATCAGCTGATCACACTCATACTTGGGGAAGTAGGGGTAGCGGAGTGACAATCATGCATTTAACCAGTTAAATTAAGCACTGATGGACCAGACAATGGGCAGAAATGGAGTTAAAACACACAGAGGCAACCTCATTCTCACCCTCCCCTGGGCACATACCTGGAGAACTTTGATAGGTAGGGACTTTGTGGGGGGAATTTTTATTTGCATGAAGTGGAAAGAAAACGCCTATCTACAGTGGAAATGTCCAGGTATTCCTGGAAAAAAAAATATTGTGATCTTGTTACAGCAAAATGGAAACCCAAAAGAAATTCCCAAGAAAGGTATTTCAAGTGGAGAAATCCAACTAAAACCCACACAGAGTAGAAGCTGATCTCTTAAAATTTGACACCTCTTCTTTCTTTTGGAACAGTGACATCAATTTGTTCTTTACATTTTCAGCTCCAGCTTTCAGGCAAGATAGAATCTGGTAGGAGGCAGACACTGACAAAGGCTCTACTGGCAAAGTGTCAGGTAAAGGGAAACCATTTTTACATTTCTGCTCTGACAAGAGAGGACAATATATTCTATCCTGGAAGCTTAGATGGCAGAAGCAGCAGTGATTAATTGCTCTAATTAGGGCTCCAAATAGGAAAGAGTGAGTTTCCTGAGCTATTGCGTGCTAAATTTCCTCACTTCTATGAATAACTGTATTGCTCAGAGGAGATGGGCATCAAAGTACATCTCCAGAACAAACATTTACCCACTTCAACTTAGAAATACCACTAGAACCTCAACACAAATAACTAATGCAAGGAGACAACGGGCTATTTCAGCACCTGGGAGGCAGCATAATGGCTTGGTTCAGCTGCTTCCCTAAGGAGCTCAATAAATGCTTGCATGAGCAACTGCACTGATAATGGGTATGTTTCTGGTCCACCACACCACCACTTGCTGGTTTCAGTGAACCACCGATTTCTGCTGCCCACTTCAGTACTAACAGGAGACTTTTCAGCAACAGAGCTGGTGCATTGATCCTCTTGTGTTCTTTACTGAGGCTTGTTCCCTTCCACCTCCACCTGCCTTTCAGCCAGCACTGACCTTTCTGCCACCAATGGATAAATGTCAGGTCCTGACTCCGTCCTCTCTGATGAGGACAAATAGAAATAAAACCACTGCAGTCAATAGAATTACACCAAAAACTGACTTTTTTCACCATAAGGAGAGCAGGGCACTTAAAGTGCCGACTATCAGCTTTGCCAAATGCCTTACGGGAAATTCTGAATGCATTTCTTCAAAAAAGAAGCTGGAAGATGTTTATCAAAAGAAACCCCAAAACCAAAACACATTTTAGTTGGAATATGTCCTACACAGTCCGGGAGTCAGCCAACTTTAGCAACACTCTTCTGTCATATGTAGAAAAAGCTTTTGCTTCAGCTGAGTCAAGCTGCCTCTTATTGACAATCAGATGTACTGGCACACTGCATCTAATCTGGATTGTGGCCATCTACAAGTAGCTAGAAGCACACAAATAATAAGGGTTCATTACTGCTCACTGATTTATATGAGAAGGGCCATGAGATACATATGCCCGTTATCCATTATTTTTCTTTTGGTGTTTGTTTGAACCGCTAACTTGCCTGAGTAATAGAAAGCACTAATAGAGGCCACCAAGGGAGGAGGTGCTTAGCATAGGTGCAGGCCAGCAGCACTTCACATTCACTAAGGACAAGACTCCTTCCACTGCTTGTGCATGTCAGAGGAGTCTCTACAGCTCTACATCGCCAGAGAGCAGGCTACCAGGGCGACAGGATTGCAGGCTGGTCTTAGACGTGTTCCTGCTGGTGAAGCAAAGTAGAGCAGCAACATGCAAAACAAGCTCCACTGCTGATTGTACCCTTTCATTTGTATGCTCAACACTCTTCCAGCAATGAATCATCAGCCCAAGTTCTGCTCAGCTCATCATCGTTGCAATGCTGCAATAGCACTGAACTGGGGCGAGGGGGGCGGACAGGGACATGAATTCATCACCAAATGACCAAGAACAGGGAATGCTGGATGCCCATGAAGCTGGCAAAATTTTACCCTGCTGATGTGGAAAGTGCCATAATACACAGATATCCATAGCAGAGTTGAATAAAGGAGAGATACTTAAACCATGTCAAGGTATCTGCAGTGCAATGTGCACCACAGTGGGAAAGCAAATTTTAGTCAGAAGTTTTTTTAGAGAACAGCAAAATTACCCAGCTACAGCCATGCCACCCGTAGTCAGGAAAACTCTTCATGTCAAGGCAAGGGAAGGCAATGCATTCCGTGGGGGAAAGGAGTGCTCCATCCCTTTCCAATCATCAGGACAATCTAGGGAAAAAACACAATGCTTTAGACAAAAAGCCTCATACATTCCCCAAGCAGAAAGGCAAACTCTGTTCCAGGTGCATGCAGCTCTTACCTGAACAAGATGCCTGGAATTTACATCCCGGTGAGAAACAGAAAGAAGCTACCAGTCCCACAGACACCTGGGACTAGCTGTGAACTCTTTCCCAGCAATCCCATTTCTGGAAGAAGACACTCCTGTGTCTGTCAAGAACAGAGCTTACGTGTGGAGATAAAGTGCATTTTTTTCAAGACTTTATGAGGACAGACTGAGGGGTTTTTTGTTAACAGCTCAGGTTTGGTTACAGATGTTTATGTGCCAGCCAAGCAAAACACAGCACACTCGTGGAAGAACCGGAGGGACACAACCAACTCTCAGATACTGCCTACATCTGAAGTTAAACACATGCAAAGAGCACCTTGTCATAGTGCCTTTCAGGGGAACTGCATCAGGTGAACAAACCCAAGACGCAGAGGAAATTAAAGATGCACTGATGACCTATACAACAAAGGAGAAATGCACAATTTCAAAATTAAAAATCTAAAATCAAACTTGTAAGATGACATTTACACGTGGAGCCTTTTGTCTCCAGTGTCAGTGGTCTTTCAGTTCCTAAAGGACCTTAGCACCTGCTTGTTGCAGAGGGCTGCATTTTGTCTTTGAAAACTTTGCCATCAAGGAAGTTTGGGATCCTTTATAAAGCCAATCCTGAGGGAACCAAGATAGTACAGTTTCCCATTTTCTCGTAACGATCCACTTATAGCAGAGTGGTAAGATCAGGCAAGATCAGGTATGCCATCTTCAGAAACAAGGAAACATTAGATTTGGATGAAGGGATGATTAAGTGGAGATAGAAAAGGAGGGAAAGAACTTGAAAAGGTCAATTTTTACAAGAGCAGAGGAAATGGGGAAGCTTTACTCTAAAAGACATACAGACTGGCTGAGCATCTCAGCTAACGACTGGAGAATAATTTCCTCGTGGAGCAACCACATGGTTCCTTAGACCATGACTGCTGTTTTTCCTCTTTGTCAGTTCCAGAAATTGCAGCCTTTGCCAGTTTTGCTGCCTGGAACTACTGTGGAAGGAGGCAGCATCTCTCCATTCCATCACAACTGGGCCAGATAGTGCCCATGGGCCAAAAGCCCTGCACAAACACACTTGCTCTGGGAATTAAGACGCTTCCTTTTCCTGCTGCATTGTTGCTAGGGAGCTCTTGAGGTTCCCCTGGATACTGTGCAAGGGATAATAAAATGCTCTCATCTGCCTGAGCGGAACAGTAACTACTGTCAGCAGCTCCTTTTGCCTCCTCTCCTTTTGGCTTTTTTTGTTTTACCCCAGATTTGTTCCAAAAACAATGGTATTGCCAAGGGTTGGTATAGGCAAAAGAGCATTAAACCCATGAGCCTTGTTGAACTGAAGCTGTTGTGCATGTCAGCAGCTTAGTCTGAGCCTGCTGGGAGAGGCAGGGATGTTTTCAAGGCTGTGATCAAAAACTGACACCAAGCTCAGGTCTGCCATGCTTACCTAACATAGCAGCATTTCCAGGGTGCATCCACCACATACCCTTCCCTCTTAGTCACTCTCCTTACTTGCCTGAGGCATCTGCTGCCATGCACCCCAGAATGTGCGCAGCGAATTAGTGTTTGAGATGAAGCAAAAGAGCTAAATACCTTCTTGTGAACCACCGTGACCCACGTGCTGCCTGTGAGGACTGAGGCTGAAATAGGCTCTGGTGAACAGCAGGCCTGAAGCAGAAGGAAAAAGGCCAAATTGTCTGGAATTGTGAAGTAATGCCAGAAAATGGAAAGTGCTCCAGATACATCTGTTACTCCTCTGCCAGCAAAATTTGAAGAAGATGGCTTCATCCGTTAGATTTAACCAAATGAGTCAAAACTCAAACATATAGCAGCACTGAAGTCTTGTTCATGTACCTTTCAGCTTCCTGGAAACCTCACTGTTTTTCTGTACCCCAATACCTCATGTTCAAATCACACCACAGATCTTATATGCAGAAACTGCACAGTGGAAAAAGCTACAAGACTAGAACACCAGGTACAGGCAGCCACTATATCAGATCTAGATGAGATCAAGTACCAACAGTGATTCAACATGTCAGCTTAAACAATAATAAAAAGATGTCTGTCCAAGGCTGTCAGTGCCCTAACACATCACAGGAATATTAAAGTCTCAGAAATGTTAAAATAATTGTACCAGCCAGCTCAAAAACCTCTTTGATACTCTTCGATTGCTCCTAGGCCCACCCATAACCCTTTCTTGAAGGCAGAAAAGCACATCTCCAGACATTCAATGGGAGGAGCCATTCAACTCTTACCCTCAAAGCCTGGCATCCCTGGTGAAAACTAATTTCCTGGCTCCCTTCCAGGAGAAGTGAATCTCCTTGGAGTCCCCAAGATCACCTTGGGAGTGGATGGGGACCAAGGCGGTGTCATCCCTCACTCAATGTGGTTTTCTAAACCAGGACAGAGATGTTGAGTGACTGATACTTGAGCATTGCTTTGTTGAAAAATCCATGACAGTGTTGCCTGTGGTTCTTCTTTTGTAGCCATTTACCCTGCAGAAGAATGGCACCAGCCTCCACCTTCTGACTGCACTGGAGGACAAAGCCCAGACCTTAGAGCAGAGGTGGGATGCAGCAGTATGCTGTGTGCCAGCCTCTGTGTATTTATTAACTGTTGGCCATAACACCCACTGAGTTCCTGCTGGCACTCCAGACAGAGCAGGCTGGTTTGCTTCTGTGCAGTAGGGAAGGAAAGGCCAGGTCACAGCTCCCAGCAGGTGCTGAGCTGTGAGATACTACCTGAAGCCTAGTGGCGTCTCTCAGCAATAAAAGGCAGCTGCTGCAGCAAGATCACCTTTCAGGGGAGCTCAGCAGGGAGCATGGGGTGCTACCCTTTGTCCTCTGGGACCAGCAGGCAGTCAGCAGCCCTGAGCTCAGCAGGAGCCGTCTGTCCACTACGCTCAGGTCCACTTCAGGCTCTGGCAGTGCATTCGCCAGCTGAAAGACCCAGAGCAGGAATGGGGCTAAATTGCCCAAATCCAACCCACAGAGTTCTTCAAAACCCAAGCCTGCCTGAGCTGGCTTTTCCTGCAGCCCCTGTGAAGACTAGGCATATACAAAGAAAGACAATTTCTTTGCTTCCAAGCTATCCTCTTTTCCTAACAACCTTTTTGTCCAGATCAGCAGCCAGAGCAGTAACAGCAGTGCGAAGGGATGTATGACTCCCAGCCCCATGTGCAAATGAGTTGGGAGAAACATACCAAGAAGTGCACAGAAAGCATCCCAGAAATTGCCCAGGTATGACTCTACTCATTGCACCTCACCTGCCTGATTTCTGACCTCACTCTCTGCTCAAACGACCCATAGCCCTGCCCTGAGAGAGCTGTGCAGATGTTTTGTTTGGGAGGAGAAGGTACTGCCAGCAGCATCCCATCTTGCTGGTGTCTGCTGCAGGAGCTGGGGAAAAGCACGTTCCTCACACATGCTGTGTCCTGGGACAAGGACATCAAGAAGCTGAGGAAAAAAGGAGGATGAGACTGCAGATGGAGCTTAATACATGTTGGTGACAATATTCATCAGCCACCCCAGGCCAAGGTAATTAAAGGTGGAAAAGCACTGAGCCATCAATACCTTGCTTCTGCAAGGCACCTTGGGCAGGAAAGGATTCACCACACCTATGCCTCAGTTAGCCAAACATATCATACAAATTGCTGCCTCCTACATGTCAGAGACAAACTAACACTGCGTCCTCCCGCAGTCCCCAGTTCCCCAGCTCCTTGATCTGAGACACTTAGACAAACTAGTGACCTGAAGACACTAGCACATGATATCTTTGAAGCGCCTAAACCGACTTCAGAATAGACACAGACTTAACACTAATCTTTGCCAGAGCTTCTCACTCCCACACAGGAGTGGAAGGGAAGAAAGGTGCCCAGAGGATGGCTGCTGCTGCCTGTAACTCAGCACCAGCTCATCCTCCTTCCCTCCAACCATCTTCTTCCCAGAGAGCTTATTCTCCTCACCATAAGCCATACATACCCCCAGGTGTGAACTAAGCAAGGAGAGCAGGACAAGATGGCTTATTTTGTGGCCACAGATGCCCTGTGATGCTGATAGGGCCCTTTCTTATTAGGCTCTGTCCCTTAGATTATGGCCACCACATTCACACCACTCTTAAACTGCAGGGGAAGAATCAGGCCTGCCTCTTCCGCTGCTGCTGCCCCAGCAGCGGTACAACAAGCCAGGGATTTGGCCATGCACACCAGCATTTGTGAAACCACACAGCCCCAGCAAAGCCTGGCTTTTCACCAGCCACAGGCTGAGCTGCAAGGGATTATCTCAATGGACAGACACGAGAACTGCATCCTTTGTGGCCTCCTTGCACCCACCCTTTGTTGATAGTAACTCAAAATCACAAACAAAAAACTAAACCTGATGGCCATGTTCTGCATAAAAGACATGATCCTGGCAGTGGTGAAGTACATGCTACATTTCATGTCCTCTTCGCAGACCCCTGGAGGACAAAAAGGTGATGTCAGTTCATCGTTTCTTCTTCAAACACCATCTTGAGGGTTGTGATGGCAGAAGAAAAGGTTACAGTAAAAATAAAAATGTTAATTAAAAAAAAATGTGCACAATGAACTGATTTTTTGTATTACCCCACAGACAACAACTGATGAAAATTGTTCCTGACAACACATCACCAAGAATTCCCTGTAGAGAAGGAAACCCAGGCAGGTCTTTGTAAGTGTTAGTCACACTCATGTAAGCACAGCCCTGATCCCCTCTCTTCCTTTATCACCCTCAGCCTTACACACCATGTCCCGTCCTATCTACGCAGCTAGGCACACCCTCAATCTGTATTTCCAAGATGATACCTTCCCACAAGGCCAGGAATACATGGTGTTAATTCCTGGACATGGACCAGGGGAAATCAGTCGTATATGTACAGCATCACCTAACTTAAGCAGGTGAGGTGGAAGCATGTACTCTGGAGTCATTAGACAGAGATAAAGGCTCTTTCAAAGCACAAAGCAAGGCAGGAACCTAATTTAGCTGCACTGAATTGCATTGTGGAAAAGTACAAGGTGCTTGCTGATAAATTAGGAAGATAATCTCCCTAGATAGATGAGGATTTACCAAAGATACCCAAAATGATGTGGCGTGCAAGCTCCCAGGCACAGGGAATGCACCAAATGCTGAAATGGAGACTGGCTGCTCCGCACAAGGTTGATGGCGAGCTCACCTGCAGGATGGGACTCACGTCTGCCCAGGCATAGCTGTGGTGTCCCAGCACTTGAGAGGGGAGGGCCGCTCGCAGCCCTTGATGCCACCAGGTCCCCTGGGACGGCCAGCAGCACACATGTGCCCATCCATGGCTGGATCCCTTAGTGTTTTCATTTTCCTGGCCTTCAGCTGAGGGGAGGTCTGTGCTGCAGCACGTGCCATCGCGCAGCACTTGGCAATCAGCTGTACCTGCAGGCAAAGCACAGCCCTGCTCCTGCGTGGCGGCTGCTCGGAGGGTGGCTTCCATTACCGCTCGACCCCCGTAGGCAGGGAAGTAGAGCAATCCAGGTGCTCGGCTAAAAATAGGAGGAGAGACTTCGCTTTCTCCCTTTGGCCTGTTCAGTGAAAGCTCTCCACACTGATTCAAGCCACTTCAACAGCTGTCTGCTTCTTTCCTTCCCCAGCCTTTCCCAGCTCTGACCTGCCACTCTCTGCCCCTACATTCCATACCCAGCTTCCCCACCTCTTCTCTGCCGTGCCACTTCAGCTTTTGCTGTCTTCCCTTGCTTCTACAGCTGCATCCTACCCCTGCAATTCCCTTTCCCCATCTAGATTTGTACCAGCATGTTTAGGGCATCACAGATGCAAGTGGAGGGTGCATGAAACCATCATTTTGAGTACAGCCTCCTTGCTACCACGACTTCTGATGGTGAAAGCTGGCAGAAACCTGGGTCTGGTATAGGCATCTGGACCACTGCAAAGCCACAGAGCAAACGAGGCACCAAGGAGCATGTCTCCCTGTGGCCAGCACAATTTGGGGCTATCTTGCCGCCTGAGCCCTGGAGAAGAAGGCTGAGGGGGATGGACCAAGGCACGCGGCAGCTGGGAGCAAACACATGTTCCGTTAATTCTTGGATTTGCTCTACATTGAAATTAATTCAAATAGGAGCAAAATCTGGCCATATTTTCAGTTTTTTGCCCCATGTGCTATTACGTCATCTCTTCCAAAAGTCTTTAGTTGCACTTGTGAACACAGCACCTGTGATACTAGAAAACTGCAGTGGTGTACCCAGCTAAAATTCTTTGCCCAGAATCAGCTGCTCCATGGAAAGACACGTAAGTCTTGGGCTTTGGGTTATTACCAGGTAACACGCTTGTAGATTGTTTCTTCCCAGCCTCCACTGAGGCTGCAGGTTGATCCATGCCTGAAAGCATACACACAGCACTGAATGTGCTGATTACTTTCTTATAATTCCTTTTTGTAATTTAAGGTGAATACCCATTTTGGTCCTGTTTGCAAAAGTTGTGGGCTAAATGCTAATGAACATTTGGGAATGCAGTCATCAGCTCAGTATGTTCCCTGCTCGCCAGCTTTGTGCCAGAGTGGCACAAAGGAGTCATCATGGCATTTCACTGCTATTAGAGTTCCTAACATTAAAATTCATAGGTAGAAAGATACCTGCAGGAGCCATTTGTATTCTGGTCCCAAAGCTGCCACATCATGCTTATATAAGAAGTGAAGTGCTGACCACTTCTGTGGAAATTAGTCCACTCTTCTAACGTTTTTCAAAACACAATACTGTCAGAACTGTGCTATAAAAAAAAAAAAAGGAAAGAAAGACGACAAGTTTATTATAGTAACATTGGCATAATGGAATTGTTCTACTGAAAATATGAATCACTGCATATTTATTCTAGACTAACAGAATCTGTCCCACTCCTCTGCAAAAATTGCAGTGAAAAGCAGAATTTACACTAGCTGAAGCAAAGCATCCCTGGTGTAGGAGATGCATAATTACATTGAAAATGTATCTCCCAAAGGGAAAAAATATCCTACAACTTCTCATTAGGTAATTGCAGATACTGTCATGAGACATGTGTTATCTACCCAGTGACTAAATGGCATTCATCCCTCCCGGAGGTGTGAGGGTAGCGCTGCATCTTAGAGTAGCTTAATAGGTTACCACCTCTCAGGAGAAAATAAAGGGCTACCCCTGTGTGGGCTGTATGGTGCTGACTCATTAAGGCAATTTTCTGGAGTCTCCCATACAAGCTCTCCCTCATGCATAGCCCAATGGCCACCGCACACAGGCTGGTGCCTAGGCTCAGGCTAAACACGTAACTATGCAACCGGGTTTTGCTGATTTTGGAAGGAAGGGGGTTTTCTTAGCGAGGGAGAAGCTGTCGGCTGGCTTGCTTTTAGTTCATGTGAGAACGAAGGTAAATGAAAGCAGCAACTAAAAATTTGGTATCCAAATGCTCCATGCCATTGCGGGAGAAGCACGGTGCTGACAGCAGCAAACGCGGCACAGCTCTCTCGCAGGAATAGCAGTAGTCACAGTCCATCTCCAGGCCCTGTTTTGTCCTTGTTTCTCTAGCAGGCTACCTCGTTTGCAACAGGTGGGACGGTCTGGGCAGCACAGGAAACTAGGCAGGCAGAAGAGTTTTCCTTTTCTAACTGGAAAATCAGTAAAATCCAAACAAGGCTTCTCTTGGACAATGAGAGTTTTAGCAAGCAATCAGGGAGAGGAGTCTCTTCAGCCAGAAAACGACTGCATTAGAAAGCAAAGGAAATAACAAGAAAATGACAGACAACCCAAGCCGAGGCAAAGGAGACTGGAACAGAGTGGTAATGGCACCACAAGCCGGTTTTCTCTCCCACTTTGGTCATGCCTTTGGAGCAGCTCTACAGTTGCAAGCTGGCCATCTACTATCACATCAAGGGCAGCACAGCCTGCAAAACTTCAGGTCTTTGGTGGGTGAAAGCCAGAATTCTGCTTTGGGAAAGTTGTCAAACATCACTCCCAAGCTCTTAGTTTAACAACTGGGAGCCTGAGTAAAAGATTGAATTAATAAACTGTAGGTAATTAACCTGAGGCTTTTTTTAATTTCTTAGTATAAGCCAGACAAAATGTTTGGGGAATTTGCAATATGATACCTACTGTGAAAAAGACACATTTTTACTGGCACCCCTATAAATCCTGGGATTTAGCAAATGATTAAATGTTTCTTTTGGCAGTTTAAAATTCAGGAATCACACAGGTATAGCTTTTGATTTCCAAGTTTCTAGCCCTTATGCTATACATCAAAACTGGAATAGCTTCATAAATCTTTCCCTCTCCTCTCCCTGTCCCCAACCTCCCACCCCTCCACACACACACACCAAAAAAAAAATGAAAAAAAAGAAGCCCACTATGATTTTTACATCTCTGTCACAGTATTTTGGGCACCACTTTAACAACATTTCTAGATGGAAAATTTATAAAAATTTGTTGCTATTGCTAAACTTACATCCCTTGATAATAATCTAAGCTATTAGAAGAGATTTTTCCTTACATGAAAGAGACTGGAGCATTTAAATTAGCCTTAAAGTATTAGATTGAGATAATTTTCTCTAATTAACCATTCCAATTTCTTTCTAAATGACTTCCCCCAGTAAGTCAAGATATTTCCCCTCTTAATTCTGCTACTACCGTGTCTAAAATAGGTCTACACTCAGTTTTACATTGCGTTTTCCACTACAGTGTTTCTAATAAAGCACCTGATTTACAGAACAGAAGGCACAGCAATTTTGGGCTGCAGGGAGAGGTTGTCCAGCCCCTTGCATTCAGAGAGTAGTTAAAATTCACTCTCTCAACTACAGCTTGTAGCAAATCGGGAGCATTTTGCAAGCTCTCTTCCCCAACATCAGCAAAGAGAGCCACAACTGGAAGTAACAAGAAGATGCTTAAGGTGCCACGCTATGGGATGAAGAGCTGGGAACGCAAGTGGAGACGGTTGCACTTACATGAGGCAACGTGCCACCGAGTGCCACACGGTGGCCAAAAGGGGCAGAGGGACCACAGGCAGAGAGAGGGGCCAGGGAAAGGACAGGTCCCCTGCACAAGGACAGCTGACACAGACTTTTGCTGAGGAGGGACAGCTGAGGAAGATGAGGACAGTCATGGAGCGACAGGTATAAAATCACTAGTCTCACATCACAGAACGAGAGCCACCATTCAACTCCGCAGCAGCCTGACCCCAAAACAGGAAAAAGTATTTTTCTCCACATAAGTTAGCTGTCAGAGGTGTCAAGACCAGGATTTTAGGTGAATTGCCAGACTGCCACAAAATATTACCTCCTGCTTGTCCAGTAGAGCGTTTGTCGCTCGTCCTAGTCAGAGACTGGGCACTGGAGCTGGGTGGTCTGTTGTCCCGCCAAGCATTCCTCCACTTATGTTTATAGACTTCACCTGCAAAAGAGGGGGTCTTAGCTTCAGGGGGAAGATAATCTCCCTCATCTTGCCAAGCAGAGGTTTTCAACCACCTGTTAACCATGCAAGCACTTTAATTATTCAGTCTCCTTACCCCTAAAGAGGGCTGACACATTTCTCCCCACAGAGGGTTTTGCAGGACAGAAATCATGGACACGCATGTCCAGCTCGCTGCACAGCCTGAGTCCCACCACAGACAAGCCTGTGCAATGATCCCCTGGCATCCTGAGCACACAACCCTCTCTGCATCACGTACAAAAAGTTCAACACATCCATTTCAGTGCGTAGCAAATAGGGCACCTGCACAGGACACACCAGTTCATCTACAGTGCATGGACTGTAAGTTTCTGCATAACAGCTCTGACCAGGACATTGAACATCTGGAATTACAGGCAAACATCCAAAGATGGCAGATTTCAGCCAAACATCATTTCCAGAAAAGACGGCATATCTGGAAGAGCTGGAAGCATAACAGTTTTATGAGCCCTGAGCCAGCCCATCCTGTCAGAACTGAAATCTCCTACTCACTCATTATGAAATCAGTTTTCCTTACAACAGAAAACAAGACTTTTTGGCTTTTATTACAGAATTTCATACGGAGGAGGAAAGAAGAGCCATCTCTGCTCTTTCCCTTCACCCTCTCCTGCTGAGATACTAGCTCTCTGCTTTTCGTTGCTTTCACCACTGGCCTATCCTCCCGTGCCTCGTTCAAAGCCAACGGAGTCACTGAAACTTTCTCTGTTGATTCAAGCCCTGAGTACACATGCAGTCTCCAGAGAGTTTGTCAGGGAAGGATTTGCCTCTATCCAGTCCAAAGCCATCTAGATTGCAAACTCAAGAGAGGTCTCTGGAGTCAATAAAAGGAAGCTGGAAGTGTCCCCCGAGGCTCACTTTGAACCAGCACTTGCTGCCTCCTCCCTGCTTGGTGTGGAAGTACAGACACGAGCGGGCACATGGGGAAAGCCAGCTTCCACCATGGGAAATGGCAAGAGTAAGGAAAAAAGAAGGGAAATCACAAGAGCTGCAGCCAGGCTCACCACAGCCCAAACCCCAAGAGAAACCTGGAAAACAGAGAACGTGTTTTCCCCCAAAACACAAAGTTGGCACACACAGCTGGGCGGTCACTGAAGGTGGAACTGTGGAGCACATGCAGAGGGGACATCGCCCAGGTCTGCAGCTTCTAGTCTGAAATGTTCATGACAGAGGGAGAGCCAGTGTTAGACCTCTGGTTAGGAGAGCACTACAGCTTTGGGTAATAAATGGTTATCGTGTTATCTCAGTGGAACATGGTAAGAAAGGGAACAAACTTGTGTAAAAAAGCAACTTGTATCATGCCATCTTCTCAACTCCCTCCAAGGGAGGAAAGGTTGGATCCAACTGCTTTTTAAACCTTTTCCCTTGCAAGCAGAAAATATCCTCTTCGGAGGACTTCAGTGTTACAGTACCTATTTCACCAAGAAAAGCAGAAAATCCTCTCCTAGGGAGAAGGGGTTCGCTGTGAACAAATACCATGTGTTACTGAGTAGTGTAGCAGAGCAGCTCACAGAAAATCTTTGTGCTTTCCCTTTTCATTCAAGAAGTTATACAGTCTCTCAGAGACAGTATCAGTTACTTCCATAGCTAGGAAAGAAAACTGCATAGCTCTTAGAGCACTAGAGTTAATCCTTGGGATAACAATGAAAATTTGGCCATTCAGCTAGCAAGGAAAACCCTTCTGAGCTTTTGTGCAAGGTCTTCTAAAACATTAATGCAGCCAGGCGTAGCAATAGCAGTGAAGTATTACTTCAATGCAGCATTAGGCAAAGCCATTCACCAGCCCAAGTCCAGGCTCTGTTTCACTCCCAGATTCTGACCCCAGACTGGTGGCAAAGATTTCATGCAATCTAACTCCTTCTTGGAGGAAACCCAGGCACAGTTGACAGTATAGTTTTTCCATTATCCTCTCCAGAGAGACATACGCTCTTGGGTGCCTTGTGCCCAGGACAGTGACCTGTGATCATCCTATAGTCCTCCACCCCAAAAGGTTATCCTGTTTCAGGATACACAGTGCATAGATTCCAGGGGACATGAGGGTCATCTGCCGCAAAACGTGAATGTGCTAGCCCCAAGCAAGACAGACACAAGTCCGTCTACCTCAGTTAGTTTGAGATGCTACTTTTTTTCTGCAGACCACCTAGAGTGGTGGCAACATAGACCAAACTTCCATGCTACCCAACCTAGGCTTTGACTTTATGCTGGTAATCATACGTGCCTTGCCAATGCTTCTCATGTCCTTGGCCTTTCTTGCCTAGGCTAAGGAGGTACTGCCTGCATGGCCTTTCTCTCCTTGAGGTAGTGAGGAGGAAAGCAGGGAAATGGCATCCAGTTGTGACCCTTTCCCTCCCTTCCTCCCTCCCTCTCTTGCTGCCTCACTCCAAGAAGAGACCATGCTGCTCCCACCAGCCTAAGCCAAAGCAGGACAGACTTGCCTTGCACTTCGATCAGTCAGGCTTGTTGCCCAAGGGGGCGTAACAAAAGGTTAGGCAGAGATAAAGGTGTGAAGGGACATGGTGCTAGATCCCTGATCTGCAGGCAGTCCCTTCCCTGCTATCCAAGAGGCTGGGCACCCTTGGGGCCCATCAGCGGAGAGGCAGCACCTTCTTCTCGCACCCCTGGCCGAGCAACCCGCAACGCGCTTCCCGCAGCATCAGTGCCATGGAGGGTGCCAGTGGTCGGGGCTGCCCCACGCCCCCAGAGAGCTGTAAAGCAAGCCCTGAGCTGAGCCAGCAGAAGAGAGACATTGCTGCTGCATCCGTGGGCAATTCCTCCACTTTGGAGGACACAACTATTGCAAGTGATTGTGAGGAAGAAGACTGAGCCCCCCCCATTGGGGCCATCCACAGAGCTGCACGGCCCTGGGGGTTAAAGTAAGCCCACACTGCCCTGCCAGCCTTCTCCTAGATGAACTGCAAGGCAGGGGTAGCTCCTCGGTTAACTCTCCCGGAGCTAACAGAGGAGCAAGGCAGGAGTGCTGAGGCTCAAGGGCAACACCTGGAGCAAGACTGAGACCCCACCACAGCCCTCAATTGACCCTTCTGGTAAAAGCTACCCTTCACTTCTGCTTTGAATTTGTTCTGTTTTAACCTGCAGCAGCTGGGTCTTGTTATCCATTTGCCTGCTGGCCAAAGAGCCCTCTGTCATCACATGCCCGTTCCCAGCAGGTACTTAAAGCTGTGGATCAAGTCAGCCCCTGGCCTCCTGGGTGATCAGTCAAATGAATTGAACTCCCCACTCTTCCATTACAAAGGCAAGTTTTCTGGTCTCCTAATTGTTCTCATTGCTCTTCTTAGAGTATCCTCTAAACTAGCAGTGTGTTTCTCAGCTGCAGGCTCAGAGCTGGACAAAACATTTCTGCTGCAGTCATTCCAGTAGCAAGCACAGAGTTAACACCATCGCTCCACTTCTACCCTGATGCTGCTGTTTGTGTCCCTGGGACACACCTCCACCCAAATATCCAGGGTAATCTCTGTTACATTGAATATGGACTGCATTCTTCTCTACCAGCTGAAAGACCTTTGTTTGTCCAAATGCTTTGTCTGCACCCAGCCCAAATAGATTCCAGGTTATTTCATAGAGAAATGACCTGTCTCAGTAATTATTTCCTTTTGCCATATGTGTGTCCCACAACCTTCTAATGCCTCTATCCAATCCAGCAGCATGCCCCCCAGTCATCTGTCTCCTTACGGTGGAGAGCAGGATGCCCTCTCTTCCCAACAACAAGGGCAAGTTCATCCAGCAATGGGTGATGTGTTGGCACACATCCCAGGCCATGTCAGCAAGCTTTGTCCCATTAGCTGTCAAAGAGGGGCCCCTGGGGAAATGTCACCAACAAGCTTATATCATGATTGTCTGAAATACGCTGAACTGTCCAGAAGAACCTGCTGGAGGGGACAGGCTTTCCAGTGCGGAGTGGGACTTCAGCCCCCAGCTCTGCACCTTGTTTAGCAAAAGCGGAAAGCAAGGAAGATGGGCAGCACGCCATGGCCATGGCCTCACCACCACAGAGGAGCAGCACTCCAGGTAGGATCCATGCTTCTGTCCCCTTGCCATGTCTGTTGTGCCCTGCCCAACAATTTCAAACCACCCACACAAGGACACAGCATCCCTCAGCTCCTTCCTCATTTTCTGTAACTGCATCATGGCCAATGTACATTCCTCCTGTCAGCTGCTTGAGCAACTGGGGCAGCCAGGATTTGACCACAGTGGCAGGTTGCCGGTCTCCAAACCTGTGCCATTCCTTCGCCCACCATCCATCTGCAGCAACGCCGCAGTCACTGCTGCAAAGTTCAGGGTGGCTCCTTGCAGAGTGGGGGAAGGAGAAGGTGGATTATCATTCCCTCTCTGTGCCCAATTTGATTTGAATTAATTTTACTGCCTTTACAGCAGATGCCAGTAACCAGTGCTTTTGTTTGTTAACAAATGTCTGCTGTATGAACCTGTCAAACTAGAAAAGTATTTAAACACCCACTAGAAGCTGTTTGGCTTCAGTATTACTCAAGACACTCTGAAAAACCTAGCATTTGCTCTGGTAAACATGAAGGCACTGTTGCAGAGCACTGACCACAACACAAAGGAGCTTGAAGGCTGAGGCAATTCTGTGTAAGGAGAAAGCCCCAAGTGCAGACATTACCCTTCGTTTCTAACAGCATAGCTGTTAGCACATTGCATAAGGAAGAGAAATCATTAATTCAGTAGACTAGGGGGAATTTTTTAGAATAAATGCAGACCAGACATTTTGTTTTGTTGTTTGGGAGAAAAGCCATGCAGAACTATCACATTGTGTGTGTGTGTGTGTGATGTGTGTTTGTGTTGAATTCCTTGGCTGAGTAGCAGTGACTTCAGTAATAAGGTGGACTTAGAAAGAGCTGCAGCAGCCCAAGAAGTGGATAGAAACCTCTGTCCTTCAGGATTGTGCGGTTACAGAGATATGAATAAACTGCTGGCTCCAAGCAGCAGGACAAGCAAATAGAAAGAGCATGAAAATTTCATCGTGCTGTGGCTTAAGCCAAACTTTCTCTCATGCACCATTTTCCGGTTTTGGGGGGCAAAATATTACAGACAAAGTGCCAGAAACTGGGATGTGCTCATGTAAACAGAGGAAGGTTCACTCTGCAGACCTGCAGGGATGGCCCTAGGACTTAGCAGCGAAAATGGGCACTAGTTTTACCATGCCTACAGGATCTCCCTTCCCTGCAGTACTTTCTTTTTGGAATAGCCCCCAGAAGCCTGCAAAACTACATGTGCGCACTGCTGCAGACTGTAACACAACTACCCGCTGCCTGCCTCCCCACACGGCTTCACCCTGCCTTTCCATGCTGGTCTGAGGTGTGGGTCCTTCCTCCTCCTGCCATCCTCTCCACGCCAGGGACGTGCCCTGGGTGGAGGCAGGCTGCAGTTAATGGCTGCTTTGGCTGCTGGTCCCCGCAGCATCACGGTTCTGCTTTCCACAGGGTCGTGCAATTGCCATCTCCTCATGACTGCAGGCTGAAAAAGCATCTCAAAGCTTGAAGGTGTTACGGCAGCCGCTACCCACAGTTCCCATCCCAGGTTGTCCTGAAACTCCCTGGCGTTTCCAGAGAGAAGTAAGCATTAATGGTCCCAAAATCATGAGGGTCCCAAGGGGCAGCTTTGGCCATGCCTGACAGAAACTCACTGCGGCATATACCAGTCCAGCATCACATGGCTTTCTCTGGCACGTGTCTCTTCATCCAAAATAAAGACGTGGGCAAAAGGTTGTTCTCTCTGCTGTGGCAGCAGTGCTATTTTTCCATTGAAAAGAAAATTTCTTCCTATGTACAAAAAAAGGAAACAATAAAACCAGCTGTACAATAACAAATAACAACATTATTTGCTTTGAATTGGCTGAGATTAGTGGCTCCATGTGAAGTTCTCAGATCACAGAAACTGACTCTTAGGGTGAATAGCTTTTAAATCAACTATACAGGGATGGATATTAATAATGTTATAGCAATGGGCTGAGAGAGTGCACACATAAACACTTAATCCTAATTCAGGACACATACATGCCGCCAGCTCTCTCTATTTCCTACTACTTATTTCCTTTCAACTGCAGAAGTCACATTATGATCACTTCCAACTCTAGGTATCTTAATTTGGAAATAATCACTTCAAAATATGTTAACGCTTTAAGCATCCCACACAGAACTGATTGCACTGAGATCTCCATTATTCTTTTTAGCATAGTGAATGCACACTTAATATTTGCTAATAGGTACTAAGAAGCGCAAGGCAGAAAAGGCTTCTAAAATAACTCATGCTATTTTAAGAGGATCCAATTTAAACAAGTGCCAGCTAAAATATTTCTGGATTGAAAAGTTCTCTATAGTAACTTTCAAATGCAAAATCAGTCACCAGGACAGTTCTAGCTGCTGTCTCTTCTTGTCACAGGTCTCTACTTCTGTCCAGTTAAAAATTCCTAGTTTGAAAATAGGAAGGTGGGGGCTGAGTGCTGATTTTCATCTAAACATTTAAAAAAACATATTGATGTTTTTTAACCAAAGCTTACAGGAAAGATCAAAGAACTGGTCTATCCAGGAGATAGTAGAAGGCTTGCTCCAGCAGCGGCTGGGAGAAATGAAGCTACAGCTTCTGAACACAGGATTGCTGGTCAGGCTCCTGCCAGTGCAAGTACAGGCCTATCATGGTCAAACACAGCATTCTCCATGGATCTCACAGACCTTGTGTCAGGTTGCAGCATCCCAGATAAGTGCATTTGCAAGATCAAGACCAGAAGACACAATGCACCTACTCTTTTTTCATCCTGGCTCCTCCTTTAAATTCCCACTGCAAATTACTACAAAAGCTTCTTTGTAGTAAAAAAGGAGTAAAATGTGGACACACACATAACAAGAAGGCAAAAACTTGATGTCAGGCACACAGATGACAAATTTGTTGTGTAGTTTTGTTGTTTTGTTGCCAAATGGTTGTTATAAAACCTTGTGGGAAATGTCATATTCTCTGCCCATTTGATAGCCAGGCGGCAGATCTCAGCCTCAACATGCATTTTTAAGCACCTGCCTTTCAACAAGTGGTTTCCAGACTCCAGGATCTTAGGATCATAGAATTGTCTAGGCTGGAAGGGACCTTTCAGATCATCAAGTCCAGCCATCGACCTAACACTGACAAAAACCATCACCAAATCATGTCACTAAGCACTATGCCTACCTTCCTCCAGGGATGACAATTCCACCACTTCCCTGGGCAGCCTGTTCCAATGCTTGACAACCCTTTCAGCGTAAAAAAATTTCCTAATATCTAATCTAAACCTCCCCTGGCACAACTTGAGGCCATCATACCGCAGCCTTCTATGATTCTGGTTGCCCTTGCCCTCACTGTGTCCATCCAAGTCCACGAGTTCGTTAAAAAAAAGGTATGGATGTCCAGGTATGAAAGATACGAATCATATGCTTCAATGCTCAGGCAGGCAGGGAAACATGGCATATCCCCTTTGCCAAGCAGTATCCGCTGCTGCCAAGGGCTCTCCTGCCCACACTGCTACTGGGCTGGGCCAGGGAGACAGCAGCCGCTGCACTGCATGTCCCGGTCCCCAGCCACGGACACTTGCTTCTGCTCCTCACAGCCTGGGGGGCAGCTCACACAGCAGCTCACCATGTCCCTGCACCACTGCCCAAACTCCTCTGCCCCTTTTTCATAGCTCATTCTTTCTATTTAGGTGCATCACTCCCAGGACCGAAAATTGGTTCCCCTGAAAGTGGAAGCAGCAGATTGAATTGCCTTTGCCAAGAAGCAAAGAGGGAGTAACAGCTGCATTAGCCCCAGAGAGGTGGCTGTCAAGGAGTAACAGTCCCTTCCTGGAGAGGTCAAGGCTGCACGGGTCTCCAATGCTTCAAGCTGTTGCAGAGCAGAGCCCAGCGGACAGGAAGATTTGAAAACCTACATCCCGATGCTGGAAACTCAGAGAGATCAATCCCACCAGGGACGGGGGAGCCAAGACAAAGCAGCAGAGCACTGAACTGCAGGCTTGCACCTGCACGCACCACTTCTTCCTCCAGCTCAGCTGGACAGACAGAGCACAGGCCATCGAGGAAGTTCATACATTGCTGCTTTAAATAGCAGCTAATCCCCAAAGTCCACACACTCAAGAAAAAGCTGACCAAGGAAAAACATTCAACAGCCTGCAAATCACAAATTAATTCATTCTGATCGCTGCTGCCAAATTATCTCAAGTGGATTAATGGCAGCAGATAGCAGACAAGCAGAAAGGTCCGGGTTTGGGTTTGTTGTTCAGTTCACCAGAAGACATGTCAGCACAGGGGCCATGCAGGCACCTCCAGCTGCTCAGGCCCTCAAGCAGCCTTTGTAAGACAGGAGGCCTGGGGGGCGGATTCAGCAACGTGTGAGGGAGTTCCCCCGCGTTCAAGGGCATTGTGAAAATCCACTGAAATCAGCCCGTGGAGAGACCTTATTGACCTGGGGCTCCGAGTCCTACACTCCGCTCCAGCAGACACCACAGCTGCTCACCCTCATAGAGTTACAGTGCGGCCTTGGAGTAAGCACTGGAGCCTGACCTCGGCCATCCATGTCTGCAGAGGCTGGTCTTCTCCCAAGGATCTCAGAAGTCCCCATGACCAGCCTGCCACATCCAAGCTGAACTGCGCAGCGCTGTGTGAGGGCCCCGGGGTAGATCATCGTGAGACAGAAGCAACAGTGACCTGCAGGCAGCGCTAGTGCCCAGCATCGTAGATGTGGGGTTTCTGTCTTCCTTCACAACCCACCTGTGACCAAACTTCACACTCTGAAAAATAAAATCTCCCAAACCAGCACTTACCTGGAAAAACAGCAGTGTCTTTCTGTACAGCAGGAGCCAGTCACAGAAACTGGGAGCTTCCCATCTGCCATTTCAGTTGGGAAGCCTCCTCCCTTGGGACCCCCGGCGTTCTCCAGGCAATGTCCCCAGGCATCTGCACAATCTCGTGTCAGCACATCATCAACCAACTTCTTGCTTTTGCTGTCCGTACTCCAGAGAGCAGCATGCCCAGCAGCACCCTCCCTGCTTGATTGGACGCTGGAGGTCTGTGCACACCTTCAGATAACTTTGTTCCCAACAGGCCACAAGCGCTTTGTAAATCTGTGTTGCTTTTCTGTCAAGCTTTCACTCTGGACCAGGCATAACCCTGCCCACTCCACACAGTTAGAGATAAATTTTTGCCTTCACAAGTTCTGTTTGAGGTCATGAAAACACTTGGTCTTGAGGTCAGGAAATTCTTCAGCAGTTGGAAGTAACCATTGAAATGTGGCCTCACACACCAGAGGAGCAGACACATCAGAGAAATCACTCCTCTCTAGACACTTACATGAACGCGGACATTCACAAGTCTGGATGGGACTGGTGAGCCCTACCTTAAAGGACACCCGTCTCAAAGAACACCAGTCAACAGCTCCCCACAGAGCTGCAGGGATCACGGAGCACTTCCATCCTGCACGTCAAATGGGAGGGAGATGTTCCCAGGGCTTTGTCCAGCCCATCTGCAGTGAAGCGATCTGGCTTCCACCACAAGCCCTTGCAGAAGGCCACACATCAGCAGACATCATTAGTCAGGGCTTCTGGAGGGTTGCACGTGTTTTCCTTTGGCTTCCCCCCCTGTCTTTTGCCCCTGGTATTCCCCTCACATGCACCTCCTCTGTGTACATGTGCATACAGGAAGAACTTCCCTGATTTTTACCTTAGCTGATAAAACTTGTCTTCTTTCTATGAAAGCCTTGCCTCATTTCTCTCAGCCACATTACAAGTCATGCCCTTTCCAGATCCAACCTGCAAAGACTGTCCCTGTGCACATGGACATCGCACCTGGGTCCCTGCAGCTCATGCTGTGAGCTGTATTAAGGGCAGCTCTCCATGATTTCCCATGAAGGTCTCCAGCTTGCCTAAGACATGTAAATATTCACGGCACGCAGAACAAGACAGCTCAGTAACTGGTGGGGGGGAACCTCAGCTCCCATGGGCACTCAGCTGCCTCATACAAAGGAGAACAGAGTCAACAGAAGGGTTAAGAGTACACACCAGTGATACTGGGTAAGCGCTCCTGACTGCCTGGAAGCTGGAGGGATGCAGACAACTGTCCCCTTGTGTTGCCCATGTTGAATGCTCTTATCAGAGGGCTCTGGAGAAAGAGCTGCCACTCCTCATGACTCCTCCTGCACGATCAGACCCCGGACCAGCTACAGATGCCAGGCAGTACAATGCCACTGGCCTCATCAGGTACCAGACTCAAATACTCGTTTTCCTAAAGTGTTGTCTCACATGACAGACAGCAGTTGTGAAGAAGCATGCAGAAGAGGATGAGTTTGATCTCTGTCATTTAATTTACTGGAACAGGATCCCAGACACTCGCTCCACTCACCATGTGTGTACGTACCAACAGGGCAGTAATTGCCCTGTGGAGGCAAAGGCGCTACCAGATTACTATCCAAAAGAGGTTTTCTCCCTCTTGAAACGCAGCTGGTTTCCTTTCAGCATAGCTATGTGAAATGCAGGAGATGGACAAACACATACGCAAAAAGGCATGGACAAAGTTATGAGATGCACCCTGAAAGAAGGTGTATCATGACAGTGGTGTTTGCACAAGCTGGCTTGTGTGCAGCTGAGTAGTGCAGGGACTCAACAGCTGCAGTAGATACAGCAAGAGGAAGTAGAAGTTGCCTGGGAGGTAGAAGGCATGTCAAAGAAATAGGCAAAATAAGCTAATACCCATGCTGTCTTCCACTTGCCGTGATCTTGCATGTTCCTGTAAGAGGGCATGTCCAGAAAAGAAGAGATTTCCCAGAAGTAATACCTCTTCATAGAATGCTGTGCTTCTTGTTTCACCAGCAAAAGCCTCTCTCATTATAGCAAAGAAATTCCAGACGCTTTAAAGACTTTTGGCTTGGTCCTTCTTAAAACAAGCTTCCCTCCTTCATTCACAGCTGTGGGAGGGCCTTTCCTCAGACATTACCTTCAGGGAGCAATCATCTCAGCAAAGTAAGAGCCATCAAATGAGTGTTCTGTAAAACATTCATGCATGAAAAAGGAAATTGTTCTGTACTATCAACTCTAGCAATGCTCAGGGTGTAATGTTTATGTATATTTGTGCATTTCCCACAGCTTTCCTAACCCTTCCCTGTTTTTTATAGAAATAAAGTATAGTTTGGGTTGGAAGGGACCTTTAAAGATCATCTAGTCCAACCTCCCTGCAATGAGCAGGGACATCTTCAACTACATCAGGTTGCTCAAAGCCCCGTCCAACCTGACCTTGAATGTTTCCAGTGATGGGACATCTACCACCACTCTGGGCAACCTGTTCCAGTGTTTCACCACCCTCAGTGTAAAAAATTTATTCCTTATATCTATTCTGAATCTATCCTTTTTCAGTTTAAAACCATTACCCCTTGTCCTATTGCTACAGGCCCTACTAAAAAGTCTGTTCCCATCTTTCTTATAAGCCCCCTTTAAGTATTAAAGGCTGCAACAAGGTCTCCCTGGCGCCTTCTCTTCTCCAGGCTGAACAACCCCAACTCTCCCAGCCTGCCCTCACAGGGGAGGTGCTCCATCCTTCTGATCATTTTTGTGGTCCTCCCCTGGACCCACTCCAACAGGTCCATGCCTTTCTTCTACCGTTTTTCTACCTCTACGACATCAAGACACAGTGCTCTAAGCACATCTCTAGCTGACAGGCTGGCCATGAAGTGGTGGATAGTCAACAAACCAGGCTAAAGAGTAACAGGCAACACAAAGCACTATGGATTATAAGATATCAGCACCCTAAACTTGTAATGTGGGGCACCGCACATGAGAAATTATGCAATGTAGAACAGAATGAACGCTCCTCAAAATGAAGAGGGAGGGTCCTCAGTAAAAGAAGGCATTTGAATTGGCAACTCTTATAAATGCTACTGGTCTCCAACTGGTCTAATTTTCCAGCATTGCTTATTCTGTTCTGCCTATCTTTCCAGCCCCCCCTTTATTTTCTTGGTATTTCAATTCAAGGAAAGAGCAGAGTGAAGCTAGTCACAACAAGCCCTCTACAAACACCTTGAAAACAGATTTCAACCTAACGTTTTCATGTCGCCACCACCAGTAAGTGGAAGAATCACTGCCTGACCCTGGATTCACACATTTCCCAGTCTTCTTTTCTTTTTCCTCTGTGCGTTTGTCTTCCTGGTGTTTTCTATGCCCCATCTGGCTGCTTTAATCTGATTCCAAACACTCCATACGCACTGTTCTTCTCCTACCTGCACCTGTCCTCACTTTCTCCTTCTCTCCTGACAAGCCTCTCCCTCCAATGACCAGTACTGCTCAGGGACGAGATGCTGTGTGCTTCTGCCCCTCTCAGTCTGCTAAATGTGGACCCCAGCCTTGAACACAAAAGTAGCTGGATGCCTGTGTCATCCCTTGAGAGGGCTTTCTCCACATGCTTAAACATTTGCAAGATTTGGATCTTTGATTCTCAGACCCTTGAGTCAGAGAATGCATCATTCTCTTTGCACGATCAACAGCACTTAAGGCAATTAGGCTCAGAAAATAATACTCAATATGCATATGCCTACATAAAAGCAGCATGACACTGACATTTCAAATGCAGAATTAAACTGATTTGGCCTTTATTTTCTAAGAGTACTTAAGACATTTTAAACAATACAGCATCAGAAAAGCAAAAGATTTCAATTATGGGAACTGGAAATGATTTGCAAGTTAGGGCTCTCTTGGCAATGTGAGCAAAACTCCCCTGATGTCAGTGGGAATGGAGCAAGGCCATTAAACAATAATATTAAAAAGCCCATTCGAGGCAAACAGTATCTTTAGAGGGTTTTTGGGGGTGTGTCACATGTAATAATGTAAGAAAAGCTAATCGATCCCATGAAAAGAATCCAATAATTTGAGTTAAGCATCCAACAACAGGTGAAACACTTCTGGAGAAGTTGCACTTGCTCTGTATTTAGCTAAGACATTTTCAAACCATCACATACAAAAATACGAACTAATTATAATCTTTGCATCAAAGAGGAAAACTGCCCAATCTCTGTGCTTTTGTTTCAGCTAATCTACGTTCACTGCACTCTTCATGCAAATGAGCACGTTTGTTGCAAATGGAGTAAAATTACTTTGCTAATCATCTAGTATTTTTTCATCCGAATTTCAGGCTTTAAATAGCTTGTTTGTGCTATACCTGTCTGCTAGCCATGGTATAGCACATGGTATACTTTTGGTATCATCACGTTGGCTCTGTAAAATTCACACCAGGACAAGTGAGCAGGCTCTACACAAGATTTTTCCAGGGAATGCAGAAGTAAAGACTGACTTGTCTTTAACTGTCCGTCTCTGCTGCCCTGCAAGCTAGGAGAGTGCTGTGTGTCCCTTCTGGTAGCAGACAGCCCCCAGGCATGTGCCCACAACACTTTGTGAAGGGAAAAGGCTTTCATCGCCATCTCACAGTCCAAGTCCCAGGCAGGTCGGGTGGCACTTCTGACTCCCTTTCCATTGAGGCGAGAGCCCAGTGCAGACCGTGTCACATACACCGACAGATGCAGCAATGCAGAGAAGGATGGAAAGGGTGTCTCATTTCTACCCTGCACTTGTGCTCACCAGCAGAAACAGGCAGCAGCTGTTCAGACTCCACCACAAGGATGCTAAGGCAGAGCTGCAGGTGTTTACCACAGTCTGAGCTAAGAAGCCTACGTCAAAAGCCCAGTAAAATTCTGATACTGAGGCACATTTGCCAGGTGACTCCAGTAGCTACTGTCTCTCTGGAGTGAGTAAGAAGGAACTTCAAGGTGCCTCTTCAGTATACATTTAAAGAAAGCTGTTCCAGGACCAGAGGAACTAGCAAAGCCTAGTTTAAAAATCCACCCTTTGCCCAAAGCATAGCTGCATGGACTGGTCAGACACCTGCTTTTATGTGGACTGGACACTAGCTAAGTCCTGATCACCCAGTCTTTAGTGGGGGCATGCCCTGAGATCCTTGTCCATGACACGTTGCTAATACTTAGCAGAGAGATACAGGAACTCAAGTTACTGTAAAGACCTCTGCTTTGCTCCAGGTTTGGTTGAGACAGGTCAGCAGTAAGAATAAGGTCACACACATTTTGTTCCCTTATGTCCCCTTTCTCCCCCACCAGTAAAACTCTTTCTCTGAGTAGGATGCTGAGGTGAAAGCATGCTGGAAATCACCTATTGTGAGCTTATGTGTAGGTGAACTCTTGCTCCCAGTCAGACTACTGGCTTCATTTTGTGGTGGTTTTTTTTTCACTGGGGTTTTCCTAAAAATGGCTTCATTTTGTCTCACTCAAAGATACTGCATGTGTTAAAAGGGCCAATGGGGTTTGCAGCACTCTCCCCTGGCCCTGCCCACCCTGCAGAAACTACCCCACTACAGGAAAACTCCTCCCAGTTGCCTCCAGTAACTCTTATCTTGTTTTGCCCCTGTAACTCCCTCACCACAGCTCTGCCTTCCCTGAAGCGTTCTTCCCATCCCACCTGGGGATCATCTCCGCCCTCTACTGAAAGCCTCAGGAAGGAGCCCCAGGGCCCTCCCAGGACTTCCAAGACTCCCCTCCGCACATCCAGACCTGAAGAACATGGTGCTCCTAACCACCCCACAGGGACCTGCTTCTAGCAAGCCAAATCCACAAGCGAGAAGAGGGTGTTTCTCCACATATTAATCTTCAACATGCTTCACACATCAGGCTGTGCTTTGTAAGCCAAAGCTATGTCCTGTGCTGCAGGTCACCAGAGGATCTGTTACATGCCAAGTGCCTACACAAAGTGCTGTGCTGCGGTCTCCGTGGTGGTTCACGCACGTTTACCTCCCATGGAGTATCTCCACGGGCTAGATCAGTAAGTTCATGGGAAAGCAGGAGGGAAGTCTAGGAGGCATACTGCCTCGCAAGATTAAACAGGCAGTGCTGTACACGTTCTGTCAACACATCCAGCAGAACAGAGGTGTTTACATCTTCACAAAAGTGTCAACGGCAGGGCTGCAGACAACAAAAGCCCAGGCATAACTGCATCTCCAGTTGTGAAAGGGGAGGACCAAGGACCTTCCTCCATTGACAAGGCACCTCCAACATGGCTTCTGTGGAGGAACGAGGCTTCTGGTGCCACTGCCAAAAGTCCTGCGCAGTGACGTGCAAGGGGAGTTCACGTGCAGACAAAATGCAAGAGGCTGCTTGCCCACCCTGACACCGCTTCTCTGGGCTGTTGACTCCAGCCAAGAGAGCTGCACTGGTTGTGGTAGTGCCTTCTTAAGCATTTCTTCAAAATGAAAAGCCACCCACAATACATGCAAATCTTGCCCCAAAACTTCCCTTCTGTCCCCATGCCTTGCATTTCTCATCAGTCAAGCACCTCTGGGAGTCTACAGCCGACTGTAGGAAGTACTACGTGCAGGGACTGAGGCAGAATTGAGGTCAGTGGATGTTTTTGTCACTTTCCCTTTTAAAGGCCACTTTTAGAGAATAAGATGTTGATTTCCATGGACCTAGGTATGATTCAGCGGCACGTTTTCTTTAATTTGATCCTGTGCCCAGCCACCCAAAGGACCTACAGACTAACTCAGCAACTGTTGTACACAAATGGTGACAAACCAACCTGTGCCAAACCAGCAAGCCTAAACAACTGCAGACACTACACTGATCTCCAGCACCATCTCTGGGACCGTAGACTTGGCTTTTTCAGGGGACCACCCCACACAAACAAGTTTTGCTGTTCAGCTATTTTGACCCACTGGGAAATCCTACAGCCTCCAAACACAACACTCTTCAACCGTCTTTCTTTTTTTTTTTTTTTTAAATCAGGAAAACTTCAGCTCAAGCCTGCCTACCTCACCAGATATAACCAACTCTGAGGGTAACAGCTGCAGGGTAACAGGGTAACAGCTGCAACTCCTGAGCGTTTTGGACCTCATGTCTTCCTGCTGGTGACCGATGTTCCACCCATGCAGTACTGGGCGCACATTTGCCCTGCGAGCCGTGTCATGTTCTGCATCACTAGTGGTCTTTGCAGTAGACATCACCAAATATAACACACTGCAGTGGCAAAATCGGGGGCATTAGAAACGGCACAGAAGATGAAAGTTCTACCGTGTATAGTCTGTCTTGAAACTAAGCATTCTGTTGAAGCCCATCTCTAGTGGCTAGCACCCTCATTCTTAAGATGACAACAACATCATGCAAAAAAGGGTGGATTGAAAACTTGAGTTACACCTCACGCTGAAAATGTGTTCTCAACACCCTGCTCATGGGGAGGACAACCATGTTACACTGAGTGGGGAAGACAGCTGATGAAGGAACAAGGCTGTTCCTCATAGCAACCCATGCTTTTTATCAAATGTTGGGATGTAACAGGTCCTTTGGGATGAGCCAATGTCCCCCAGCAGGGAAAATGCTGGAATTAATGTTCACCGGCCTAGTTCTCAGTCTGAAGCCAGAAAACCAACTTCAGAAAGTAAGTCACCCCTGCGTATGCGTGTCCTACCAAATGTACCCGGCATGGTCCCACACAGATCATAGCAAGGCCACAACTTTCCCTTCAGGACTGATAGGTAAACTAAACATTTTGGGAAATCATCTGAATCGAAACAGAAGTAATGGCAAAATAGGACCCTTCATCATCGAATCTGGGAATCCTCAACCTACGGAGGCACTGAAGTTGGCATGGTTAAGGGCAGATGGCATTAAACCTCTCTTTCAGTGATGCTCGCTTCTTGTATCTAACATATAAATACACGGCTGCATAAAACAAAACCAAAATTAACATCAGTTTTCAGCTGCAATGTTTATCTCTTAAAAAAAAAAACAGTGACACAGACGTTTTATTTCCTGTTGGTTAAACTTTTTTATTTTCATTACAAAATCAACAGCAAAGCTCTTTGACTTCAGGAAATAGCCTGTGAAATGGCCAGTAAAAAATGGCAGTTAACTTTAAACATAACAAAACCAGAGAGTCCTTGAAAAATGTTCGCTGGAAGAGAACTCTGGAGCTCACCCAATACAACCTCCATCCCAGACCAGAGCCAACTAAATAAGGCTGCTCCAAGGTGGGAAGATCTCCAAGGGTGGAGGTCCCAGCCCCATCCCAGACAGTAAACACCCAGACGACAAAAGGCTCCTTTGATCTCCTGGCAATGTCCTGTACTGCAACTTCTGCCTGTTGCCTTTGGAGCTGCCCCTGTGAGAAGAGTCTACCTCCATCGTCTCCATGCCCTCCCTCCTGGGAGCTGACCGCAGCCAAAAGGGCTCCCCGACCTGATGGTTCCTCATCCCCAGGCTGAAACAAGGCACTAATCACTGCTGATTAAAGACTATTCATGGTTAACACAAAGGTCTGGAGATGGTCAGATGAACAAGGACATGCTGAGGATCTCTACTAACCTAATCGCTTAATCAGTAATTTATAGTAATTTATTTACATTAAAATCTAATCACTCACTAAGCAATTAGAGAATTGTCCCTAGTGTGAAGCTCCCCAGGATTAGTCAACCAAAGAAACTCCTCTCCTGGAAGACCTTGCAGACTGAAGGAGCTTACTGCCCGAAGAAGCACAGGATGGGATGCACAGGGAAGAGCGCTTAGGGATTTTGAAAAAATTACAGGATGTTTTTAAGGGAATTGATGGAACACGTATGACATTATGTAATGCTTAGGGAAAGGACCAAAGTGGGGGGGAAAAAAGGATCCAAATGGCTTGGGGAAGAATAAACATGGGAAAGCAGAGGAAAAAGTGGATTAAGAGGGCTGGTTGAGTATAATCAGGTTGCTAGTCAGTGCTTTTCTCTAACGGAGCTCTTCACTTCATCATCACTGTGTGCCCCATCCTCTCATTAAATCCTATTCCATCTTTGCGAGTGCAGTCCCTCCTCTTAGTAGGTATGTGTGAACACCAGTGAACTTCAAGTTGGACTCACCAGTAAGATAAGAGGTCTGGATAACAGCAACTGAAGCATGTCTGCAAACCTCTGGGGTTCCCCTGTCTGGGTCTCAGCAGCAGAGGAGGCCACTGGGATTTGGGCCAGATGTTGGATAAACGATCTCCTCCCAGTGTTTACTCAGGCTGTACTCCAGGCTCCCAGTAGACCATTTCTCCAGCCTGCCAAGGTCCCTCCAAAGGGTAGCTGTCCCCTCCAGCATATACACTGCTCCCCCAGTTTGGTACCATCTCCAGACTTGCCCTAGTCTTGCCAGCCCCTCATCCAGCTTAAGAAAGATCTTAAATTGCCTTGCCCTAGCACTGCCCCCCAGGGACACCACTGCTCACCAGCCAGTCACGGGACCTCAGACAACTGAAGTCAACCCTCAAAGAGCTGTGGTGCAGTCCATGTTCAAGCCAACTGATCCACAGCCACTTGGACACCAAATACACCAAGCTGAAGGCCTTGCTAAAGTCAAGTTCTCCAACATCCAGTCCTTCTCCCTTCTCCACAGTTATCTGTCATCTCTTCAGAAAAGGCCACCAATGGGCCAGGCACAAGTTCTCCTGGTAAGTCCTTCTTGGTCATTTTCCCTCTATCCAGTTCCTGGGGAAGAGTCTCCCTCTCCATAGCCTGCCTGGGGACTGAGGAGCAGCTGATGGCCAGTCATTCCCCAGACTCTACTTACATTTCCAGAAGATGGTGCAATGCTAGCCTCATGAATATCCACCAATCACAGCCGTTCACAGAGTGGACAGCCTACAATGAGATCAGCCAGCTCCCTCTCCTGCCCCACTGATCACAGGGACCACACTTTCCTTCTCCTCCCTGTCCTGCTGAAGAACTCAAGGAAACCTTGGTTTTTCAGAGGAAGCCCTTCATGGCAACTTGCATCTGTGGCCCCTCCTTCTGTGACTGTGCAGTTGTGGAGATAAATCTTAATTTGTAAATGATTTACATGACGAATTCCAAAAAATTGTCCTGGCAGCACCACACAGGAGCGCGCACTCATCACCTGCTGCAAAGGCTGGGGCGCACGGTGTGGATGTTCTGCTGGCTTACATAGAGCCAAGGAAAATGTGGGGAGTTTTCTACACAGCCGAAATACAGACACATAATATCTGAAATACTAATAGATTTTTTTTTTTTCTTAAACGTGAATTCATTTACAAGAGTCTCTTCTTAGCTCAAGCTTCATCACGTTCTGGGTCTCTAGGACCATACTGGACATGGTGGTTACAAGCCTTGAGTGGCAGTGAGCTGCACCGACTGACAGTGATGTAGTGAAATCTAGCCGAGGAAGCTACAGACCACTGTACCTGGCCGAACCTGGCTCTGACCAGCAGCGAACATGTTGAGTGGAAAAATTTACCATGTGTGAAAACTTTATCCAAACAGAGAAGTACACAACACCCCTGCTCAGAACATATTTAAGGAGTCTGAGCCTGTGCACAGGGTACTCCTGAGGAAGCTGCAGCCCAGGCTGACGCCACCCTGGAGAAGGGAACTTTGAACACTTGTACAGAAGATAGGGGTATGCTCAGAACAGCAGAAACCATCCCACGGGCCATTCCTGCTTCCCACATTGCTTGTCCCCTTGTCTGAGGGCTTGGGACACATTGAATGTGACAAAGAGGAGCTGGGATGAGGAAGGAAGAGGAGAAGCTAACGAGTGAGATGAGAATTTGTATTCAGGCATTTGCTTTCTCTGTACATTCACAGCAACTGCCAAAACTTTGTGTTGATTTAAAATAACATTATTTTTACATAATTCCACAGTTCAAGTCTGTTTGCCTGCAGCAAGAACCAACTCATTTCTTCCTTGCCTCAGCTTTGCCTTGCCACAGCCCAAAAGCTGATGAAGTTAAAACAGTATTTCACTTGCTTAGACCCAAAGAGAAAGGGTGGAAAAGAATAAAAATGGCAATTCTGAAGTTGAAAGCACTGTGTTTTCTTGAGGTACCACCCAAACTCATGTGTTAACTCGAGAAAAGATGCAGTCCTCCTTCCTTCCTTTTCTGTCCTCAAAGACCTAAATAACAAGAGTTTTTCCAATCCACTTACTTTCTCCTGGATTCAGTCTGGACATCTTTCAACTTCAGAGGAGAAAGGGACACTATGATCATTTAACTAAGTAATCTGAAGAAATGCAACCTTAATACACGCACAATAGTTTAGATTCCACTATTGGATAAAATGTCCAAGAGAGACACTAAAAGCAAAAAATACCAGAAGGAAGTAATAGATCTTGTCACTGTCACCCCACATTGTTTTAGGATTCTGCACCCCAGAAGCAACTTCCCCTCCACCCCTTCCATCACTTTATTAGCACCCTTTATCTCTGAGTCAAACCTCTTACAAACATACTATGTATGAACGTTAGGGAGGATTGCTTAGGTATTAACCAAGTAAGCAGACCTTATGTCGATAATCCCCATATGGTTGCTAGGCAACAGGTAACCAGAAAAATACTGAGAATGATGAAAGTGGTAAATGTGTACAACATTCACAAATACAAACTGTATTAAATATTTCATAATTTACAGTGAAAAACAATTTATTAAAAGTATTTAATTTTCAAACTTCCAACAGGTCACAGTGAGTTACATTAAGATCCAGTAGTCTCTTCTCCAGGTGAACAGCAATACGTGGCAAGGCCCACTTTTTGAGATTTACTCTATCTGAAACATAAGATGAAAAGTCTATCAGCGATCCCAACAAATGTGCTGTCAGCTACATGGGGCTTAAAAGCTTTTTATTTTCAGACTTATAACAAGAGTTAAAGTTCCCTGTACGCTTTTCTTCTGCTACACCTCTAATACATTTAAATTAAAACCTATTGGCTGCTAACATGGACAAAAATAGGACGCAGAAAAACCCCACATAAAGAATACTAATACTCAGGATAGTCATCAATGTATATCTTCTAGACAGAAGCAAGGAAAATAACATTGTTAGGAATTAATTATAACACGTTCAAGTGAGGTGGCTAGACAGGTCACTAGGGGGAAGGTGACGCAAACACAGCTTTTATTCTGCTGGTAACTTAGCCCATTAAACTGTTTTCCTGTTCATGGCTCATAACTCTCTACCCTAGTGTGGAAAACATGATCAAATGTTCAGCACAGCTGCCACCAACGTGATTTAACACTTATATATTAACAAAAAGAAACATAACATGTTAGCAGTGAATGGACTCCACAGAAGATTCATTACTTTGTTAGCCCATTAGTGTTTCTTATCTAGTGCCTGAAGTGCAGATCGAAATCCATTATAGATAATGACTGCACTCATCTTACAAAGAAAACACTGCCTTTAAACAGGAATGCTGCCTATGGAAAACAAACAAAAAAATCTCTTACCTGGGATATTTGTACAATAATTCAATAATAATTTCAATGCACACACTAGAAACAAAACAAACAAAAAACACCCCCAAAGCTAACAAATATAAGATCTTGTGAACAGCACCAAGAAGTCCTGCATATTTTTAGGATTCTGTAGTCTAGGAAGGTAAAAAAATTGTATGTGCAAAAGATTTTTTCAGTGCTCATCAGGCACTAGGCCTGTATTTATATTAAGATGTACATTTTTAAATTCAAATCATATAATATTGCCATTCTGTTATTTGGAGAGTGCTATAATGACAGCTGTAGAACAAAAGTTATCCATGAAAAAACAGTTTATTTCAACATTTTTAAAGCAAACTCAGTTTTTAAACAGGACAGGCCCTTCAAATCCTCATCTTGACTAAGATAAACAAGGTTACTCTTCAAATTCTGCACAATTTAAAGCCATTATTTTCCTTCTTCCATTCCATTCCAGTTACATAATGGACATTGCAATGCAGAACTGCCTACTGCACACTTATTTTCAATCTTGCACTTTGTGAGAGTGGTTCTGATCCATGGCTGTGAAGAACAGGCAGACAGTGGCTGTGATGAACACATGCACTCCCTCATAAAGTAGTTTTGGCGAGAAGACGCTCCATATGAACAGGTGGTAACGCAGACCTGTTACCAAAACAATGTAGATGGCAACTGGAACTGAACGCATTAGAGCGTAGCAGAAACAGCCGTGACCCACTGCCGCTGCATTCCTGGTAACAAAAACAGAGAAGTTCATTCTCAGGCAAACTTAGTAAAGACATCCATTTTCCTCCACTCTTTAGCATTATTTCACAGCACAAAGAATACTCACGGATCTTCACTATGTGTTAGAAAACTGATTATTGATATGACGATGTAACTAATAAAACTTGTCCTTATCACCTCTTTATATCCTACAATGTGCCTAAGTACGTTAAGTGTAAGCATAGCAACTGTCACTGCAATAAAGGCACCCGGTAGTTCACCTCACACTTAGAAGGTTCTATGCTTTTATGTACTTTGTTCTAATTGTTAAAGTCTCCATCAAGCAGTTTCAAGATAGCTTCATCTCTTGTTGGCCTTCCAGTGCCTTTCCACAGAATCTGGATGGTAAAAGGCAGAGAAGAAAGAGTTCAGTACGCTCCACAAAGCTGCCCAACCCATATTGCGGATAATCAGATGGAGTCTGCTCCCCTTCTAAAGGGCATAAAACTTGCCAGCATACACTGCTGCCCGTAGCCAGTAACTTTGTACAAAGCAACATAAAAACTGTGCTATTAGGAAACTTTGCAAAGCTAGCTAACATAACATTCTCCAGAGAATACTGTATTCTTAGCCTTACACAAGAAATACATTGCATTCCTGTCACAGCAGCTTAGCTCAGCTGGGCCCACTGCATTGCAAGGAACGTCTGCTCCATATGTGACCTACATGGTGCAAATCTGCCACGCTGAGGTATTCTGGTGGGTGACAGCAGTCAGATGAAAATGGAAGTGAAAGGGTTTTCTGCACTTTGATTGTTCTCCCTCCCCTGAGGTGCCAGCTCAAATCAGTGATGCTGGGTCCACTTTCCCCAAACCACATCTGCAAAGACTAATACACACCAAATTCAGATGCTTACCTGTTAATACAAAAGGAAGGAATAAAGCTATTTCACTGGAATAATAAGCAGTGAAATTTCCTCTCCCCATCAAAATCGTTTACATCATCAGTTCCCAAAAGAACGCACTGGCCAAAAGCAGAAATGATTTACACTGAAATCCTGATCTGAGAATCTGTTCTGCTCCTCCTGGTTTTTAATTCTGATCTTGTTCCAAGTAATAAAAGTTTAAGATGACTAGCACTTCTGTGAGATGTAAATTAGTCACTTATGACTAAGTAAGCTACAGAATGCAGTATTTTACATAAACCATTAAACTTATTATTCTTTAAATCAAAATAATTAAGATACAGTCCTGTTTTCCATCGAAGTCAAGAGCAAAATTCCCAACGCTCTCAGTGGAAGGAAGAACCGGTCATGAAAGCAGAACTGAAAAATTCGCTAAGAACAGCCAGTGTGAATCAATGCAAAACATACAATTCAGTTCATACAAAACTATTTCGCTTGCTGCTTAGCCAAGAAAACTGTGACTTGGGAGTGAACTAGGCTGCTCCCTGCTTCTGCATGACTATCTTAGTCTTCAGTGAGCCTGTGTAAATAACCAGCTTTATGTTTAATAACTGATTTTGTTGACAAGGATTAAACAAACTGCAGTTCACTCAGTCTTAGCTGTTTTCAAGATGATACGAGTAAAATCAGTATTTGTAGTAGTTAGATGATACAACTGAGTAAACAGTGGAAATAGCTTTTGAGTTAGATAGGCAAACAGGCAATTTTTAAACCATTTTCTAGAGAAAAAAAAAAGCACTTCATAGACCAGCTAGATGAAGGCTATCAATGGCTGTGGCTACCACACTTAAGCTCAATGATGAGATTTTCACGGGAATCCAAAAAGACAAAAGTGAGTGTGTCCACAAACTTATACATCCAGGTCTTTCAAGAGCCCTGCATTTTAAATTTAAATTTCAGTTCATATCTTTTTCCCTAGTTTGTGCTCCCCTAACAACATATTTGGTACCCTATTGTGAGAAAGCTCCTAAAATTTATAAAATGGCTATTTTTTTTATTATGAAGGAACTGGCTGGAAGATTATTTTGAATTGAATTTCTGTGTGTTTACATCTTTGGCTCAAAAATTAGGAAGACATAATGTTTTAGATACTCACATTTTATATTGGAATGAGAGCACAAAGTAATCTTTACTAGTAACATTTAAATTCTTCATTTTCCCATTATGATTACTAGAAAAGAATCCCCAAATCAATCAGTAAATGGTATAATTCCTTCTGTATTCTGATATAGTAAAAATAATTAACTGTTTTCTGCTTATATAGTACCTTTACTTCCAAAAGGTCTCAGCACTTCTCAACAAAACATAGACACCTACCTGCAGAAGGAAATCTTTTGACAGTTTCACATTATAACGCAGCAGTGCAATTTAGAGAAGGCAACAGAAGCACACTGTATCCACAAAGTTAAACTGTTAGTGGGGTTCAATAGCAGTATAATTTGGTTTATTTTGTAGCTGGTATAAGAGTTCACAGGCGTGTTGTTGCAGAAACAGCACTGGAATGAGTCAGCACAAGCAGTTAGACCTACTCAACTATTCTGATGCCACAGCAACGACAGTCCTTCAAGCACAGCACCATTCTTTCTTCTTGCTTCTGCCAGGCACCCAATTTGCCGAATAACTAATAGTTACTTTGTACACTCTCTCTGCTCATTCTACACACACAGAGTGCCCACAGGGTAGAGGGCTTCACCAGGCCACAGGGAACGCTGTGGCCAGGGACGAGGCTGCTGCTGGTAACACGACCAAGACAATCCAGGTAGTTCAGCTGGTTCCTGAGTTATTCCAAAAGTCACCAGAAGAGCACAGAAAGCTGGCTATGGCATGGCACTCATGTATCCTACTGTTTATGAGCTGGATCAGGCAGTAATGAATAACCTTGCAACCTCTCAGTGCTGTTTCAGTGAAAACAATGAAAGATTACAGAAAACATCTAAAGCATCAACCTGTAACTACTCCATACTGAACTCTCTTTGCAGTAGTTAATGCCTTTTCTAATTCAAAGGAGAAGAGCATAGAGGAATATAAACTGTACATACTATCTTCTGACAGAACTAGCCCAATAGTAAGGGCTCTGCACAACGCAGGACTTAAAAAAAGTAAGCACCAGGCCTCTAATACTGAGCTCATATAGCAAGTTAGGTTCTGGGGACTTTAATAGAAACCAAAACATGTTAAAGATGACATAACATATCCGAACTTCATGGGAGATTGAGACTGAAGACTGCTAGATCCAGAAAAAACAATAGCTTTAAAGATTTTTTGCACCAAAGAACACTACAGATTAACATCACCGAACACACCATATTTAGACTGCAAACATTAAGTATAGTCTACAGCACATATTGCTTTTCAATAAAAATTCTCTCTTAATTGAATATTTAATATGTAGAAAAATATGGCCAAGAAATTGTGCTATTAATAGGTTTTCTGCTTCTTTGGGTCTCCTAAATCCTAGCTGCCAATGTTTTGTCAACAAATCTTTCACCTCTCAATCGGTCTCTAAGGTGCTATTAAAATGGGTAATACAAGGTTTGTAAAATGAAAAAAATATTATGCCAAAAACATGAAAGAAAACCAACTGTTTTCTTGTGAAAGGATGTCTCCCAGTTATATAGAATACTTAGCAGATGGTTGCACAAGTTTTGTACTTTAAAAATCAAGCAAAAAACCTCCACAGACCAACAAATGCTTCCACGAAGAATTTTGAAATACACAGCTTTACATTGTTCCAACCCTTGTTCTAACCCACCAAATTAAATAAACGTTTTAAAAATATTCAAGCATACAAGTGAGGAATACCCTAGGATTGTAACTTTTCTGGGACTGGGGGATGGGGGTCATGTCTGGAGGGTTTCAGTATGAAAACACCCAGCATTTCTGCCCTCCCAGCTCTGCTTTTCTAGCCAAATATCACTGCCTAGACTACCTCTTATTTGGGATACTGAATTTGCATATTTGAAGACAATTTTTACTGCATTAGCGACACTTCTCTTTCTAGGCTTTCTGCAGTTTCCGTTTGCAAGATCTCCTGTTTAGTGCTTTCTGAAAAATAGTTGTCACTTTGTTAATCTGTCCTGTATATATTAATAAAGGGCTGCAGTCAGAAACAAACCCTGTAGCACTCTAAGTGTCTGTCTGCGACATCTTAGGGTATCCGCAATCTGTAAGAAATTCCCCAGATCTAAGCAAATATCAATATAGTTAGCAGCAAGAACAAATTTGTTACGTCTCTCCCACATGCCCTACTCTCACCTAATATAATTCTTACAGGGCTATTTTAGATTATAGCACACAATCCTGCATCATCATGGAAAAACACTATGTTTTTAACAGATCCAAGGGAACTAAGAGTCCTTTGGAAATTTGCATGATCAACTCTGGTATCGACTATCAATCCGAACAATATTAATTCTATAGAGCCACAATTGTTGACACCAAACCCTACCAATGAACAGATGTCAAAAAGGGCAGTTGCCAGCAAGCTAAAAGGGTTGTCAAGTATATGCGACAACCATGGAAATTAAGAAACTTGGGGATGACAATTGATTTTCCTGTGCATCCTCTTTCCCAGTAAGAAAGATGGAGAAACTACAACTACCTAAGCAAGGTCAAGTGTCGATGGCAGTAAGTTACAGTGGACTGTAGTATGCGTGAACTGTAGTATAGGGTTCAGAAGGTTCTCGTAAAGACTTATCTATAAAAGGTCATTAAGACATGAAATTTCAATTGTCTTCATTTCAGTATCAAGAGCAGGAAAAGTAGGATCATATCAACAGTTTTGCCTGTTTTCACTGCTGGCATAATCAGTTGTGCTGGGAGCTTCCTGTCAGAAAGAGAAGTAGTCTCAGTCACCCAGCAGAGGTAACTCCTCCGCCTGGCATCCACTACTAGCAAACCTGCTCAGAACAGAGCTCTAAAACACAGGGAATATATCAATTAAGTTTCAGATTCCTTTTCTTCAGTCAGGCTTGGCCCTTGAAAATAGTTCCAGAGGAACTTCCTAAACTGGATACCTAACAAAGATTTATATTAGATTGCAAATAGAAATCCAATTATGTGGGCATTGAGCCAGAAAGTCCGAACAGCCACTCTGAACGGCTACTATCATCATTTAACCACTAGGGCAAGAAATCAACCCACACTTTTAGTAAAGGCTTCTAAAAATCTTGGCAACCTAACTGAAAGATGCCCACTAGATCCAATTCATCCCCTGCGTGCACTCATTTCCCCAAATACTGATCTTGTGGCAATCAACTTACAAAGGATTGCAAACTCTCTGCTTTTCAGTTTCACTTGATCAGTCCTGACCTTTCCTTATAGAAAAGAGAAAACACTTCATAAACTCAAACATCCATGTCTATTTCAGGATTGCAGGGAAAGAGATAGCTAAACTGCACTCCAGGCAACATAGCCATGTAATCTCTAGATTTCTTCATCAAAAAGAAGCTACCCCTTTTCAGTAGGTACCTTTGACTTAGGAAACCAGCTTTCTCCCTATAAGCTACGATGGCTATTGATGAGTTCCAGCCATTCCTCAAAGACAGGATTTGCATGAAATCCCCAGTGCTCTGCTTGAAATGTTTTTCCTCACTACTTCTGTGGCAGGCCACACTGGTATATATGCAGCGACTGTTCCTGCCTGTTATCACTGCCTCAAGCTTTCCCATAAGGATCTGTTCAGGTTAATCCTTAGCATATGTTACTCTTTTCAGCTCTAGGAAAACCAAACAAGTTAAATCAGTCTGCTCCTGTTGACACTGGCCCAGATTTTAAAGTAACAAGCTATAACCAAATCAGTAAAATTCCTAACAAGCAAAACACAAATCATAATTATTTCAAGGCCCAGCATTAGTCAATTTTCTGCAAGTGTTCTTCCAAAATCCACTTAGCACTTCTGAAGACTTCTGGTAGAAAAAAAGCCTGAAGCATTTCACATCAGCATCATACATGCAGGGAATAACAAGGAAACTTGCACCTTAACAGAAAATGAAGCTGTATCTACAGGCTTTCCTGTCCACCTTTGTAAACAAACAGCTCTTCATCATCTTAGCTAAAGGTGTAAAGAAAAATTGTTTCCAACAATTTTTCTGGACAAGCAGGCCATAAAGAGACTTACAATAGACTATTACGATGTTATTTAATTAAATTCAAACTTACCAGTTTAGAATATACCAGTCTAACAGGACACATGAACAGTGTCACGCAGCATTTCCGGAGACCTGAGGCGCTTATTTAAGTAATGGGTAGGAAATTATTTAAGTATGGGTAGGAAACTGGCCAACAAGGCCACACTCCCTGATGGAGGCTTCTACTCAGGCTTTTACTCACCCTTTTACTTAAAAGGTGGGTACAAAGAGGACAGAGGTGCTCTCTTCACCACGTACCACGTGGAGAAGACAAGAGGCAATGGGTACAAGTTGCGCTGGGAGAGGTGTCATCTCAGTGTAAGAAAGACATTTTTTACAGTAAGAACAATCAATCACTGGAACAACCTCCCCAGCAATGTGGTAGAGCCCCCATCACTGGAGGTTTTCAAGATGCGACTGGACAGGATTGCTATACGATCTCATCGAAGCTCGCTTTCCCATGAAAGGCTGGACCAGATGATATTTCAAGGTCCCTTCCAACCTTATCTGTCCTGTGGTTCTGTGAAGCAATGCTTGCTCTTCTGCTCTGAGGGCAGAGTCAATTCTTTCTTGTATTTTTCCATTACAGTAACTATTTTTAAACTTGTGACTTAACAGCTCTCTCCTCAAATTACTCCTGCCACCCCAATAACATACACATTTGAGAAGAACTTGTGCACTTCAAGAAAAGGTGCGAGAAAAAAAAGATATAAAAATCCTGGATAACTGCATAAGGACAGTATTCCCATCAGTCCTACCCACATCTACCAGAACCAAGACGTCAGTTATGTTGGCTACAGAACAGAGAAGGACAGAAAACTAATTGTGAAAGAGAAACAAACCTGCAAGTTAGAACAGTAAGACAAAGCTATTAACAGGAAAAGGTACAGGTTACATCTAGAAACATTTCAACAATAAACAAGTATGAAAGCAAAAGTCTATAAATACGGTCCTCTCTTTCCAGAATTGCCCCTCTGAATGGCTCTGCTCCTGCTTAAGCAGAGAACCCAGCATCATCATGCACCCTTACTAACTACAGAGAAGAAATAAAGTCGGTACCACCTTTCAATCTGAAGATTTCTGTTTCAGAATTAGGAGGAAGGAATATCCGAAGTACTGAAGAGAAAAGGGAAAGAATTCCTTCGGTGCAGTGTATAGTTCATGCAGTGTATCAGAATATTGCCCTTAACTTTCTTCACAGCTTTTTCTGGTGCAATGTGCAATGGATTAATCTTCAGAGATTCATTTTTCCTTGTGGTGCAATGAGATGACTTCTAGGATTATGCAAGGATACTCTTACTAAGCCCAATTATCATACATACTTTTTACTTTGACAAGTTTAGAGGAGTGTTTGACTTACAAATAATTAAAAACAACAATAGTCAACGTTAGCACAAAGATTGTAGAGCCCCACGCGCTTTTTTCTTGCAAGCAAACTAGATTACTGCAGGATCTGTGAACTCATACCCTAGGATCTCTGCAAAGGATGAGACAATGCTAATATCATGAAGCACAAAAGGAACAATAAATAAAAATGGTTTCCCTTGGCAAGCAATTAAGTGCAAGGCCAATTTGATTTCTGAGGAAGATATCCTGGTATCGGTAGACCCTCTTCCTCACTGGACTCTAGCTGAAGAGAATGCAGAAAAAACAGCACAGGATTTTTCATGATGTAGCTTTGGTGATACTGTAACGCTAATCTTGTCTCTGACATAGAAGATGTAATTAAACCGACAGGACACAACTTTCAGAAGATTGCAAATGTTACTTTGCAGCTGGAGTATGCTCAGTGGTCAAGGAACCTAAAAAGGAGGAAAACATGTATATCACCTGTTGGAAAGAGAGAGGGAAGGAGAGAGAAAAGGAGACAGAAAGAATGAGGGTGATAGCAAGGAAAAGAGGGAGACTGAGAGCAAAAAGGGGAGAGAGAGGAGAGCATAAACAGCTGAAAGTGCAGGAGGGGAGGGCAAGGGAAAGAGAGGAAGCAGAACTGAGAAGTAGAAAATAGGCAAAAGTAAGATAAAGGGAGTCTGAGTGAGGAGACAGGGTGTGAGATACAGGAAACAAGCAGGACTGACAGACCTGTAGTTCCTTGGTCCTCCTTCCAGCCCTTCTTGTACACGGGCATCACATTTGCTAACTTCCAGTCAAGTGGGACCTCCCCAGTTAGTGAGGACTGCTGATATATGATGGAAAGTGGCCTGGTGAGCACATCCACCAGCTCCCTCAGTAGCCTTGGATGGATCCCATCCAGCCCCATAGAATTGTATGTGTTTAAGTGGTGTAGCAGGTTGCTAACCATTGCCCCTTGGATTATGGGAACTTCATTCAGCTCCCCATCCCTCTCTTCCAGCTCAGGGGGCTGCGTACCCAGAGAACAATGGGTCTTATTATTAAAGACTGAAGCAAAGAAGGCATTACATACGTCAGCCTTCTTGTCATCCTTTGTCACTATGTTTTCCCCCACATCCAATAAAGGATGGAGATTCTCCTTAGCCCTCCTTTTATTACTAATGCCTTTATAGAAACATTTTTTGTTGTCTTTTATGACAGTAGTCAGATTAAGTTCTAGCTGGGCTTTGGCACTTCTAATTTTCTCCCTGCATAATCTCACAACATCCTTGTAGTCCTCCTGAGTTGCTTGCCCTTTCTTCCAAAGGTGATAAACTCTCATTTTTTTCCTGAGTGTTAGACAAAGCTCTCTGTTCAGCCAGCCGGTCTTCTTCCCCACCAGCTCATCTTTGGGCACACAGGGACACCCTGCTCCTGCACCTTTAAGGTTTCCTTCTTGAAGACTGTCCAGTCTTCCTGGACTCCTTTGCATTTCAGGACTGCCTTCCAAGGCAGCCCCTCTCCTTGCCTTCTATCCAGCACTGGTGAGGCCACACCAGGAATAGCGTGTCCAGTTCTGGGTTCTCCACTACAAGAGAGATATGGTGCTACTGGATAGAGGTCAGTGAAGGGCCATTAAGATGACTAAGGGACTGGAACATCTCTCCTATGAGAAAAGGTTGAGAGAGCTGTGATTGTTTAGCCTAGAAAAGAGAAGGCTCAGGGATAATCTTACAAATAACTGAAAGGAGGCTGCAAAGTGGGTGGAGTCAGGCTTGTGGTGCCCAGTGACTGACTGAGCACTGGCGCAGGTTGCTCAGAGAGTTTGTGCAGTCTCCATCCTTGCAGATATTCAAAGCCATCTGAACATGGTCCTCAGCAAGAGGCTCTAGGTGGTCCTGCTGGACCAGGAGGGTTGTACAACATGACCTCCAGAGGTCCCTTCCAATCTCAACCATTCTGTGAAGTGGGTAGAAGAACAAAAGGAAAGGAGCAAGACAGAAAGAGGTGGGCAGGGCATAGAGGCAGAGGGAAAGAAAGCAATTGAGAAAGACAGACGCAGAAGGAAAGAGCAAGAGGGAAAGAGAGTGAGTGTCAAAAGGAGCAATCAAGATTGAAAGACAGGAATAGGGAAAGGAGGACAAAGAGCAAGCCAGAACGGAAGAGGGGAAAAGTGATCAGGACAGGGAGGAAAAGAGAGACAGAAAGGGAAAGAGAGACAAAACGAAAGAGTGCAAGAGTGGAGGAAAGACAGCAATTGAGAGAGAAAGAGATAATAAGAGAAAGAGGCCAAGCAAGTGGGAAGGTGAAACTGGATGTGAAAGAAAATCAGTGGGAAAGACGGTGAGTGAGAAAGTGAGACAGCAAGAGGGACAGTGACAGAAGAAAGTGAGCACAAGGGAAAGAGAGTGAGAGGTAAACAAAGGCAGCAAGAGAACTAGAAGCAGACAGGAGAGACTGTGCAAGTCAGAGCAATCAGGAGGGACAGTGAAACAGAGAGAGTGAGGGAAGGACCCTGGGCAAGAAGTGAGCTGAGACAGGAAAAAAAATGAAAGAGAAAACCAACATGTAAAAGCGAAAGATCAAGCAAGAGGGAAGGAGAGGCAGAGGGGAGGGGGGACAAGATAGCATAACAGAGCAGCAAGGAAGAAAGAAGGGAAGAGTGAAAGAGAGCAAGTAAGTGGGCATAGAAGACAGCAAGAGGCACAAAAGCAGAGTGAAAGAGAGCAGCCAAAACGGAAAGGGAAAGCAAACAAGGAGAGAGGTAAGAGGGGAGATAAGTGAGTGGGAAAAAGAGGGACACAAAGGCAGAAGTAAAGAGATAAAGAAAACAGGAGGGAAAGGGAGTGAGATGGAAAGATTGTGAGAGGGAAAGACAGGAGGACAGAAAGTGAGAGAGAGCAAAGAAAAGCAAGAGGCAAAGACAGTAAACAATAGGGAAAGAGGGAAAACAAACGAAAGAGAGGGGAAAGCAAGCATAAGAGGCAAAGAGGGATGGAAAAGTAAGCAAAAGGGCAAGAGCAAGAACAAAACAGAATGAGTGAGAGGCAAGGACAGAGAGCCAGAAAGAGGGATGGAACGTGAGAGAAGATGAGGGCAAGTGAGAGGGAAAAGAGGGAGCAAGAGAAAGAAGAGAGAGAGAGGAAACACACGTTGCAGGAGGTTTTTAGGCAAGAGTAAATAAGAGTGAAAGAGCGAGCATGAGAGAACGAGGGAAAGCAATGAGAAAAAGGAAAGCACAAAAGAGGAGGTAAGATCTGCAAGGCAGAGAGCATACTTAAGAGAGAAAGCACACATAAGGAATAAAGACTGAGTAAAATAAAGAAAGTGGGAAAAGCAGAGAGAGAAAGCTCAGGGGATCAAGGAAAAGAGACGAAAAGAGCAAGGGAAAGCGCATGTGCAGGAGAGGGACAGCATGTGACAGAGAGGGTAAGCATTCATGTGAAAAAAAAGGAAAAGCTACGTAAGAGATGGGGCAAGAACACACAAGAAGGGAAGAGCACATGCAAGAAACTGTGTAAGAAGGAAAGTACAAGAAAGTGAAAGCATGTGAGAAAGGAAAAAAGCACATGCAAGAGGGAGATTTGAACAAGGGGGAAGAGCGCATGGCAATATGCACATGAGAAAGACGGAAAGCTCAAGAGATCAAAGAAGGAAAAAGCAAAAGAAAGGAAGCAGGAGAGCAAGATGAAAAGCGTGAAAGCATAAGAGGGAGAGAGTGAGCAAGAGAGAAATTGCAAGAATAATAAAAAGTACATATGAGTGAGAAAGTGTGCATGAGTGTGGAAAACTATGCACACGAGCACAGGGAGGTGCACGCAAGATAGAAAAGGGACACACAAAGAGAGGGAAAGCCCACAAGAGTGAGACGAAAAGCACACACAAGGAGAGAAGAGCATGTGTATAAGGGGAAGCATGCAAGAGGGGAAAACATAACAGAGAGGGAAAGTGTGTGAGATGGAGGGACAGACAGCAATTGTGTGTTCATGAGAGAAGGAAAGAACGCTCAGGATAGGACAAAAAAGGGGAAAAGCAAGACAGAGCGGGGAAGCACATCTGCACAGGGGACAGGGAAAACACAAAACAGGGGTAAAGGCCACAACACAGAGAGAGCAAGCATGTGACAGACTGAGAAAGTACAAGCGCACACGAGGAAAAAGAGAAAAGTGGGACGGAACATGCAAGAGAGAGGAGACATGCCTAAGAAGACAGGAACACACATGCAGGGAAGTATGGCAGAAAGAAAGAAAGTCTGTCACAGAGGCAGAGGGAAACCACAACATGGTGGGGGGAAGCAGCAAGAGAGAGAGTACCAGAGAGGGAAGGGGTGTGTGAGACAGAACACAGGCAAGACAGAAAAGGAAAGTGTGCAAGACAGAGAAAGCACTGGGGGGGGGGGGGAGTGTATGGAGTGGGGTGAAGGGAGAGAAATAGAAAGCACATCAGTGAGAAAGGAAAAGTACAAGAAGCAGAGAAAAGCACAAGACAGAGAGAAGAAACAAGCATGCAAGAGAGGGAAGGAGCGTGTGACAGTAAGAGAGATGGAATATGCCCCCAAAAAAGGGAATGCACACAAAAGAGGAAAACAACACACAAGAAAGGCTAAGATGGGAAAACATGAATGGGTGAGACAAGGAAAGCATGCAATACAGAGTGAAACCATGAGAGAGGGACAGTGGGAGAAAGGAAGAGGCATCATGAGTGGGAAGGGAAGGCAAAGCACACAAGAGGTAAAGCTCAAGACTCCAAAAAAGATGGAAAAGCAAGACAGCAACAGAAAAGAGTACCAGAGCGAAAAGTGCACAAGACAGAAAGCTTGTGTGAGAAGGAAAGCTAAAGAGAGACATAAGAAAAAAGGTGCATGGGATTAGGAAAATATGCAAGACAAAGCACGGCAGAGGGAAAGGTACAAGCACAAGAGTGGAAAAGTATGCAAGAGAAAGCAGGAAAGTTTGAGAAATTAAGACGGGAGAAAGAGCAAAAGAGAGAAGAAATGAGATGGTGAGTGTAAAACAGAGTGAAACTGCAGCAGAGGGGAAATACATGACAGGAAAATCACAAATGGGAGAAGAGAAGCACACAGTAATAAAAAAAGTGTGAGAGCAAGAAAGCCTGCAGAAGCATACAGCAGGAAGGATTGAGAAAAGTGCACAAGAGAGAAAAAGGACACGAAAGAGCAGAAAAACATGGCGGGGCATGCATGCAGGAGAGAAACCACAAGTAAGAGAGAAAGCACGTGTGAGAGAGAGGGAGTGCATGTGTGTATGCAAGAAAGAGGAAAAGCGTGCATGAGAGAGGAAACGGGTTGCTGCATATTCACAACAAAAAGCAAGTGCAAGGAAGATGTAAAGCATGTGAGAGATGGAAAGCCCAAGAAAATGAAACCACATGCAAGATGGAGACAGAAATGCACAAAAGAGCAGAAGAGAGTGTGTGAGAGAGAAAGCATGAGTGACAGAGGGAGAGAGGGAAGACGTACACATGACAGAAAAAGGCCATATCCTAGAGAGAGAGAAAAGCATGCTAGAGAGAACGGGAGAACATGCAAGACAGAGAGAGAAAGCATGAAACAGATGTAAAGAACAAAAGAGGGGTAGAGAAAAAATGAGAGAGAAACACAGAGAGCATGTCTGCAAGAGAGTGTCAATCAGCATTAAGAAGCAAGAGACAGTGAGTGGCAAAGAGTGCTGCAAAAGAGAGGGGAAGAGTGCATGAGAAGGAATGCATGCAAGGAAGAGATGCCCCAGACCTCAAGAAAAAGACAAAGACAGGAAAGTGAGAGAGCATGAGAGAACAAGCAAGAAAGTAAGAAAGAAAGCATAAGAGGGACTCAAAAAGCATGCAAAAAGCAAAATGGGGGGACTCCCCCCCATTCCATAGGGAAGGAGCATATCAGAATTATTGAGAGCTAAAGCATGAGAAAAAGCATGTACTGGGTCTGTCTGGGATGGAATCAATTTTCTTCATAGCAGCTCATATGGTGCTGCATTTTGGATTTGTGATGAAAACAGTGTTGGTAACACATCAACATTTTAGTTATTGCTGAACATTGCTTGCATATTCAAGGCCTTCTCAGTTTCTCATGCTGCCTCCCCAGTTCATAGGCTGGGGATGCACAAGAAGTTGGGAATGGACACAGCCAGGACAGCTGACCCCAACTGACCAACGGGATATCCCATAAGTTGTGCTCAGCAATAACAGCTGGGGGGGAAAGGAATATGGGGGGATATTTGTGGTTACAGCATGTCTTCCCAAGTAACCGTTATGTATGCTGAGGCCCTGCTTTCCAGGAAAGTGGCTAAACACCTGGCTGTCGACGGGAAGAAGTGAATGAATTCCTTATTTTGCTTTGCTTGCACACACAGCTTTGCTTCACTTATTAACCTGTCTCTGTCTCAATCCACGAGTTTTCTCACGTTTGCTCTTCTGATTCTCTCCCCCATCCCACTGGGAGGGGAGCAAGCAAATGGCTGTGTGGTGCTTAACTGTGGACTGGGGTTAACCCACAACAGAGGGAAAGTGCATGAGAGAGGGAAAGCCTATACATAACAGAGAGGAAAAGGATGAGAGAGAACTGAAACATGCAAGAGAGAGAAACTACAAGCAAGTAAGAAGGAAAGCACACAACAGATATGTAAATTGCATGCACAAGAGAGGAGAAACATGCACCAGTGGGACAGCGTGTGAGAAAGAGAAAGAATGCAAGAAAAAGCATGAGACAGCGATGGAGAGGGAGGGAAAGAGTGCACAAGAAGAAAAATTGCACAAGAGACACAAAAAGCCCAGGACAGCAATAAACAGCATGCAAGAGAGAGAAAGTGCACAAGAGACAGGAAAGACCCTCACATGCAAGAAAGAGGTAAAGAGCGTGACAGAAAGAGGAAAGGGGCACAACAGCAGGGGAGCACAAGAAGGAGAAAAAGGAAAACTGAATGCAAGAGAAAGGGACAGTGTGCATATGCAAGAGAGAGCAAATGCCCAAGATTAAGGGAAAGAGCACATAAGACAGAGAAACTATATAGAATCTGTAAGGAAAGCAGAACCATGAGAGAGAGTTAAAGACAGAGCACACATGAGAGAGGGAGAAAGCACATAAGACAGAGAGTACCTGCAAGAGGTAAACATGAGATACAGGGAAAGCCTAAGACAGAGGAAGTGCGTAAGACAAGAGGGAAAAGTGAGAGTGTTAGCAAAGTGCAAGGCAGACAAAGCACAAGAAAAAGAGAAAAGCACATGTAAGATACGTGAAGTGCAGGGGAAACTGCACAAAAGAGGGGAAAGGTGCAACGGAAAGAGCAAGAGAGGGGAAATGCATGCGATGAAAGATGAAAGATATGAGGGAGGGAACGTATGGAAAAAAGAAGAGATGTTCATTAGAGGCAGAATGCACACATGAAAGAGGGAAAGCATGTAACAGAACAGGAAAGTTCACAGTGAGATGGAAAAGTATACAAGAGAGCATGAGGGACAGAGGAAAAGGGCTGCATGAGGAAGGGAAAGTGTGCCCAAGAGAGCGAAAGCACTGGAGAGAAGGCAAAAGAAAGGGAAAGTGCATGAGATGGGATACACAAATCAGAGGGATAGCATATGAGAGTGAACGCACACAAAACAGGGCAAATATGACAGAGGGGTTGCAGAAGTGAGAGAGTTAAAGCGTGAGAGAGGGCAAGTGTGCAAGAGCTCAAGCATGCCAAGTTAAACGTAACAGCACCTGCAAGAGAAGGAAAGCACAAACTGGAGAAACTGATACAGAAAGGATGTAACAGGGTGAATATGAGTCAAAAAGCTTGTAAGGCAGAGGGGGAAAGCTTATTCAAGGGAGGCAAAAAGTGTGCAAGAGAAAAGACCATGCAGTAGAGGCAATGAGCATGCAAGAGACACAAAGTATGTGCAAGACAGGGAGACCGCTTGTGAGAGAGGCAAAGTGTCCAAGAAGGGAAAATAAAAAGTGGAAATGTGTGGAAATTATGAGAAAGGGGGAGGGACAGTGAGCATGAAAGAAATGTAGGGGCAGTGAGAGAGAGAGATAAAGAGATGTAGGGACAACGAGATAGAGAGATGCACAGAGAGCAAGACAGGGAGAATGAAAGGAACAGTGAGGCAGAGGGAGAGCAGTAGGGACAGTGGAAGGGAAAGAGGGGAAGGTATGGGGTGAGAGGGGAGGTGGGGAGAGAATGAGGGGCAGTGGTGGGGGGAGAGACCAGGCGGGACAGTGGGAGAGAAGGAGTGAGGGGAATAGACAGCACCAGCAAGGAGGGACGGAAAGTGACAGAGGGGGAGGGACAGACACTGAGAGGGAGAGAAGAAAGAACACAGAGAGAGGAAGAAGGGACATCACATGAGAGGAAAGAACAGCAAGGGCAGGGAGAGACACAAAGGGACAGGGAGGGGGCAACAGTGAGAAAGATGGGGACCATAAGACAGAGAGAAACAGGACAGCAAGAGAGACAGAAGGACAGCGTGTGGGGGGAAGGGCAGTGAGTGAGATAGACAGGGACAGCTAGTGAGAAGAGGGACAGGGAGACATGGGGGGAAAAGGACGGGTGGGGAGGAGATGGGGACAGCAAGGTGGGGGAGCCAAAAAGAGAGACAAAGCCAGAACAGAGGCGGGGACAGGGGGATAGGGACGACTGATGGGAGGTGCTAGAGGGCCAGTCAGGGTGGTAGGGGAGAGACAGAGTGAGTGACAAGGCAGGTGGGGGGGGGAGGAAAGAGTGAGGGGCAGACGGCCTGCAAGAGAGAGGGAGGGACCACGAGACAGACAGACAGACGGGTCCGGGGGGGACAACATGTGAGAGTGACAGAAACTATGTTTTCTGCCAGCGAGTGCAATAAGTGTGTGAGAAAGAGAGGGAAAGCCTGTCTGTCAGAGAGTAAAACGGTGGGGAAGCGGGGGGGGGGGGGGGGGGGGAGACAAAAGGGAAGCAAGAGAGAGGGAGCGCTGGGGAGAGAGGAAAAGGGGAGGTGCTTGAGAGCGAAAGGGGGGGGGCAGCGAGACAAATAAATGAGGGACTGAAAGACAGGTATGCAGAGCGGGGGGGCGACTGGCAAGTAAGACGGTGAGATGAGGACTCAGCAAGAGACACAGAGAAAGCACAAGGAGAGACGAGAAGAACAGGGCAGAGACGGGTTGTGAGCAAGAGACTGAAAGCATGTGCAGGAGGGAAAGCGCAAGCTAGAGAGGAAAGGGGTGTGAGGGATGCAAAAGCATGCAAGAAGGGGAAAGAAATCAAAAGAGAGAGAATGAGAGAGGTAAAAGCATGAGAAAGATGTGAGAGAGGGAAAGTGCGTGAGAGAAGTGACAAGCATGCAGAAGCTGGAAGGCAGAGTCGGGTAGGAGGCTCAGGGAGAGGCTGGAAGAGAGAGAAGGGGGGAAGGACCGAGGGGGCGGGGTGAGAAACCTCATTAGAGAGACGAAGAAAAGCACATTCGAGGGAATTCGCGGGGGCGGGGAGGAAGGCTTGAGAGTGGAGAGAGAGGGTAAACTTGGGGGAATAAGAAAGACTGAGAGAGCAAGAAAAGGCAATGCTAGAGAACGCATGTGCAAGAGAGGCAAGGCTGTGACAGAGGGACGCAGTATGTGAGGGAGAGAGAAAATGGTGACAGGAGAGAGGAAAAGCATATGATTGAGGCGGGAAGTGTGTGAGAAAGGGAAACCGACAGAGAAAATGCGTATCAGAGAGAAAGCAAGGGAAAGGGAGAGGGAAGGCAAGGGAGAGGGACAGAAGCAGGGAAGCGAGAGAGAGAGGGAGAAAGGAGGGTAGGTACAGGGAAAGATGGGAATAAGGGGGGGAAGAGAAAGAGGGAGGGGAATAGGAAAAGAGAGAGGGAAAACATGAGGAAGGGAAAGCAAGAGGCAGGATAACAAGAAATCAAAAGGGACAGCGTAAGAGAGAGAGAGGAAAAGAACACGGAAAACTGACAGCGGAAGTGACAGTGCAAGCATGAGAGAGGAAAACCATGTGCCTGGGAGAGCATGCAAGAGAGGGGGAGAGCAGAAGAGCAAAGGGGTACAGAGAGAGGGGGATGTACAAGAGAAAGCTGACACACACAAGACAGCGAAGGCACACAAGGAATCTATCAAAAGCAAGAGAGGGGGCAAAGTGAGTCCGGGAGAGAGGGAATGCACATTGAAGAGAGAGAGCATGAACATCCAAGATGGACATATGACAGAGAGGAAACATACAGCGAGACTTTGAGGGTGGCAGAGCACTGGAATAGGCTGCCCAGAGAGGTGGTGGAGAGAGAGAGTGGGGCAAGCCACACAACAGAGAGGCAAAGCAAGTCAAAGAGGCAAACCGTGTAAGACATGGGAGTAGGAGAGTGTGTGAGGGAGAGAAGGAAAGCAGTATGAAAGAAACACATGTCTCAGAGAGACAGAAGAAAAGTGTGAGAGAAAAAGTAGGAGAGGTGGAGAAGAAGGAACGAGGCAAAGCAACAGAAAGACAAAGGAAGACAGGGATAGGAGGTGGTGAAGGGAAGAAAAGCACAAGTGAACGTGCAAGGAAGGGGAAAAGTGCAATCAAAAGAGAAGACTGTGTGAGAGAAGCAGAAAGCACACGAGAGAGGGAGAGCAAGATAAAGAAGTTGAAAGCAACAGACGTGGAGAGAGAAAAGCACCTGAGAAAGAACAAACATGCAAGACAGAGAAAGCACATGAGAGAGATGGCAAACGAGATAGAGGCAAAGGGAATGTAACAGGGAAGGCATGTCTGAGAAAGAGAAATAACGCGTGTGAGAGATGCAAAGCAGGACATGCAAATGGAATGACAGAGACATAAGCGTGCAAGAGAGAGGGAGTGTAAGGGGGACAGGGAAGGGAGAGAATGGTGGAAAGAAGGAGGGAATGGGAAAGAGATGGAAAGAGCTAGAAAGAGAGAGGGAAACAGAGAGAGAGTGGCAAGAGATACAGAGGGTTAGCATGAGAGGGAGAAGAAAAGCACAAGTAAGATACTGACAGCACGAGCAAAAGGGAAATCACATCAGGGAAGCAGGAGCAAGCAGGAGATCACATCAGAGAGACAGGAAGTACACCATAGAGTGCAACAGCATGTGAGAGAGGCAAGGCAAAGCACATGCACAAGAGAGGCAAGGCACATGCAAGAGATGAAGCATGTCAGACCAGGTGACCAAGACAGGGGGAAAGCTTGAAAAAGAAATCTGAGGAGAGGGAGGAGAGGCAAGCACATCAGGGAGAGAGAAAACATGCCTGAGGCAATGGGAAAGCAAGAGACACAAAGAGGAAAGGGTAGCAAGAGAAAGAGAGAGGGATACTGAGAGAGAAGTAGGGACAGTAAGCAATAGAAAGAGAGATAGCAAGCGGCAAAAGTAAGGAAAGCATGAGCAAGAGACTGCAAGCATGAGCAAGAGGGAAAGTGCACGCAAGACCGTAGAAAAATGTGTCAGAGATGGAAAAGCACCCAAGGGAGGGGGAAGCATGAGAGAGAGCGTGCTAGAAAGTGAAAGTGACGATAGGTAAGTGAAAGAGAAAGTAAAAGCACACAAGAGAGGCAAAGCATGTGAGAGAAGGATAAAGGACATGAGAGAAACAGTGTGAGAGGCAAAAAGCATTAAGACAAAAGGGAAAGCATGTGAGAGTGGGAAAGTGAAAGAGGAAAGTGAGAAAGAGCAAAAGCAAGGAGAGTGAAAAAGAGAAAGAAGGGAATTGAGGAAAAAAAGGATAGTGAGAGAGAGAGAGCACAAAATAGGGATCAAAAGTAAAAGAGATGAAGCATGAGTGAGGGAAAGTGCAAGCAGAAGAGAAAGGGACTGTGTGACTGAGAGAAAGCATGCTAGAGAGGGAGGAAGAAAGGGAGAAGCAAGTTGCCCAAACCACGACACAAGTACAAAAGAAAGAAAAAACATGCAAGACTGTGAAACTACAGAGAGATGCAAAGTGCCTATGACGGGGAAAGGGCACTCAAGAGAGGGAAAGCCAAGAGAGAAGAAAGCAGGTGACAAAAAGTATGCAAGAGAGGAAAAATTATACAGTGGAAAAGTGTATCAGAGAAAGAGCAATAAGAGGGCTAGTGAGAAGGAGAGGTGAAAACAAAAAGGGATAGAGAGTGAAAACAGAAGAAAAGTAAACTGAGAGGGAGAGAAAAAGGTTGGGGGAGGAGAGGGAGAGAGTAAGAGAGTGAAGCAGGGGAGGCAAGAGAAAGAGACAGATAGCAGGGTCCAGAGCATGAAAGGGAGAAAAAAGAAAAATCACGTGGGACAGGAAACATGAGCGAAAGGAAAAACTGCAAGCAGGAGAGATTAAATTATGCAACAGGAAGAAAGCATGCAAGACGAGGAAAGAATGGGAAAGCAAGACAGAAGAGGAAAGCAAAAGAGTGAGCGGGAACAAGAGAAAAAAAAACACACAAGAGAGGTAAAGCACACAAGAGACAAAAGGGAAGCATGAGAGAGAGTGTGTCTAAGAGTGAAAATGCAAGATAGACAGGGGTAGTGGGGAGCATGCTGTGCAAGAGAGAGGGATCATGAGCAACAGAGAGGAGAAAGCACGAGAGACAGACTGAAAGCATACATGATGGAAAGTACATGCAAGAAAGGAAATGTTTCAGAGATGGAAAACTATGGAAGGGATGAGGAGAACAAAAGACAGAGTGGCAAAGCAACAGGGGGAGAGGGAAAGTGAGGCAGAACAAGAGAGGGAAGTGCAAAAGAGAGGAAAAACGAGGACGAGGAGAGTATGTTCAGGAGAGAAGACAAGCAAGGGGCGGGGGGTGATAGAAGGGAAGTGCATTGGAGAGAGAGGAGAAAAACTCTTAGACAAATCACGAGAGAGAGACAAATCAGGTGTGAGGTAAGGCAACACAAAGCAAAGCATGTCAGAGAGAGGTGCAGCACAAGAAAGAGGGAGGAAAAGCGCAAGGAAAAGTGAGCAAGTGGAAAAGTCTCTGTGAAAGTGAGGGAAGAAAGCGTGCAAGACGGGGAGAAAGCAAGAGACCATGGGAGAGAAGAAACATGTTAGAGGGTGTGCTAGTGAGCATGACCATGCAAGGGAGACAAGGAAAGCAAGAGGGAGAGAAGCACACGCAACAGGGAAAGCTTAACAAGAGAGTGGGAAAGCATGTCCAAGAGAAAGGCAAAGCACATCCAAGTGAGGGAAAACATGTCTGAGAGAAATGGAAAGCTCAGGAGAGGGAAAGCAAGAGAAGGAGAAGTGAGCAATCAAGAGTGAAATAGTGAACAACAGAGTGACAGCACAAGCAAGAAACCACAAGCATGAGCAGGAAAGTGCACACAAGAAAGAGGAAAACTGTCGGAGATGGAAGAGCATGCGGGAGACAGGCAAAGAGAGTCCATGAGAGAGGGGAATCAGGTTGGGGGGAAGGCAGGTGAAGACAGGAAAGCAGGCAAAACAAGGTGGGTGGGAAGGGCACAGGACAGAGGGAGGGGAAAAAGCAAGAGAAAATGGAAACATGAGAAACAACAGCAACAGATAGCAAGGAATAGCACAAGAGAGGGAAGAAAAGCAAAAGTAAAAGAAAGCACAAGTGGGAAAGTGCAAGCAAAAGAGGAAAACTGCAAAAGCAAGAACATGTAAAAGAGAAAATGTCTGAGAGAAGGAAAGCACATCTGAGAAAGGAGAATAACTTGGAAGGGAGGAGGAGAGAGAGAAATACATTGGTAAAGTGAGAGCAATAGTAAGAACTAGGGAGATGGGGGTGGGAAGGGGAGTGGGGAACAGAAGAAATAGAAAATACAAAATAAACATGCAAGAGCGTGAATGCTCACAAGAACATGAGAGATAAGGAAACCGAGAGAGAGGCAAAACATGTATGAGAGGCAAAGTACATCAGAGAGAGGAAATGTGTGTTTAAGATTGTGAGAGAGGGGAATGGACTGTGAAAGAAAAAGCTGATCAGAATGAGAGGGAAAGCACACCTGAAAGAGAGAGACAATTTCTGTGAGAGGGGAAGAACAGGGCCAAGGAGAGGGACAGAGCAGGGGGACATAACAGAGAGGGACATAGGGATATACCTGGCCAGACAGAGGGAACTAAGACAGTGAGAAAGCACGTAGCAAAGCAGGAAAGCATGTCTGAGGGAGAGAGACAAATGAAAGGACAGAGAGAGGGAGTACTAAGAAAGCCCAAGACAGGCAGGCAGAAGGAACGTCAGAGTAAGACTGGGGTGTAATATGTAAGGGAGAAAGAGAACACATTTGAGACAAAATGGAAAGCCCAAGAGTCAGATGGGGAGATAGAGAGGGATACCAAGAGCAAGGAAGAGGGACAGGGAGTAAACAGAAATAGCAAACAATGGAGAGAAAGCACAAGTGAGGGATTGAAAGCATGAGTGAGACGGAAAGTGTGTGCAAGAATGTGTCAGAGATGGATGGAAAAGTATATGAGGGATGGAGAAAATGAGAGAGGCAAAGCAAGGGAGAATGAAAAAGACAAGCACAAGAGAAAAACATGTAAGAAGCAAAGTGTGTGAGGGAGAGAGGCAAAACATATCTGGAAGAGAAGGACTGCTAGGGAGCAGGGACATAACAGAGAGGAAACGCACATCTAAGAGATGGAAAGATGGGAGACAGAGCAAAAGAGACCAAGGAAGCACAGGAGAGGGGACAGAGAGAACTGGAGACAGAGATAGGTGGGGGAGAGGGGAGGCAGGAAGAAAGAGATGAAGAGTGAGATGGAAAGTTCAAAAGAGAGAGGAACAGTTGGAGGGGGTGGTTGAGAGGGAGGGATAGCGAGCAAGAGAGAGATGTATAGCAAGACAGAGTGCAGGATAGCAAGCGAGACAGAGGGGCATAGTGAGAGACTGAAAGCTTGAGTGAGATAAAATGCAAATAAGAGAAAAATTGAGATTGAAATGCATAAGAGGGCAGAAAAGGATGTTAGACAGGAAAGCAAGAGAGAATGAGAGCAAAGTACGTAAACTGAGACACCACCAGCAAAAGACATAAGACAAAGCAGCATGGTGTATATGAGAGAGGGAGAGTGGCAAAGCATGCTCCCAAGAGGCAAAGCTTGCATGCATGAGAGGTAAAGCATGAGCACATGAGCCTGAGAAGTGAGAGAGAGAGAAAGCATACATGCATGCAAGAAAGAAAGGCAAAGTGCACGCGCAAGAGAGAGGCAAAGCACAAATGAGGGAAAGGCAAAGAACATGAAAGGTAAAGCACACATGAGAGGCAAAGTGTGCATGAGCGAGACAATATGCATGCAAGAAAGACAACATGCACAAGGGGGGAAATGCATGTAAGGGAGGAAGTGTGCAAGAGGGGAGAAGTGCACACAAGAAGGGGAAGCACATGAGCAGAGGGAAGTGCACACAAGGGGCAAAGTGACAGAATGAGACAGGGAAGCAGAGAGGTAGAAGAAAAAAACCATGAGAGAAGCACAGCACATAAGACAGTGAAATGCAGGAGAGGCAAAATATGCAGGAGAAAGAAAGCATCGGAGAGCAGGGAAAGCGTAAGACAGGGAAAATACATGCAAGAGGCATGTAGAATCATTTAGGATGGAAAAGGCACTTAAGATCATCGCGTCCAACCATTAACCTAACATTACCAAGTCCACCACTAAACCATGTCCCTAAGCACCACATCTACACATCTTTTAAATACTTCCAGGGATGGTGACTCAACCACTTCCCTGGGCAGCCTGTTCCAATGCTTGACAACCCTTTGGGTGAAGAAATTTTTCCTAATATCCAATATAAACTTCCCCTGGTGCAACTTGAGGCCATTTCCTCTTGTCCTATTGCTTGTTAATTGGGAGCAGAGACCAATATCCACCTTGCTACAACCTCCTTTCAGGTGGCTGTAGAAAGTGGTAAGGTCTCCCCTCAGCCTCCTTTTCTCCAGACTAAACAACCCCAGTTCCCTTAGCCGCTCCTCATAAGACTTGTGCTCCAGACCCTTCACCAGCTTCGTTGCTCTTCTTTGGACATGCGCCAGCACCTCAATGTCTTTTTTGTAGTGAGGGACCCAAAATGAACACAGTATTCAAGATGTGGCCTCACCAATGCTGAGTACATGGGGATGATCACTTCCGGAAGTCCTGCTGTCCACACTATTTCTGTTACAAGCCAGGATGCTGTTGGCCTTCTTGGCCTCCTGGGCACACTGCTGGCTCATATTCAACAGGTTGTCAAGCAATACCCTCAGGTCCTTTTCCGCCAGGCAGCTTCCCAGCCACTCTTCCACAAGTCTGTAGTGTTCCCTGGTGTTGTTCTGACCCAAGAAGAGGACTTGGCACTTGGCCTTGTTGTACCTCATACAACTGGCCTCAGCGCATCAATTCACCCTGTCCAGATCCCTCTGTAGAATCTTCCTACCCTCAAGCAGATCAACACTGCCGTCCAACTTGGTGTCATCTGTAGACTTCCTGAGGGTGCACTCGATCCCCTTGTCCAGGTTGTTGATAAAGTTATTAATCAGAACTGGTCCCAATACTGCGCTCAGGGGAACACCACTTGTGACCAGCTGCCAACTGGATTTAACTCCATTCACCACAAATCCTTGGGCCTGGCCACCCAGCCATTTTTTTACCCAGCAAAGTATATGCCCATCCAAGGCATGAGCAGCCAGTTTCTCCACAAGTATACTGTGGGAACCGGTGTTACAGGCTTTCTAAAGTCTAGGTAGACAACATCCACAGACTTTCCCTTTTCCACTAAGCGGACTATCTTGTCAGACAAGGAGATCAGGTTAGTAAAGCAGGATGCAATCCCCTCACCCAGATCATTGATAAGGATATACATAAGCAGCAGGCAAAGTACATCAGAGAGAAGGGCAAAAGGCACACAGGAAAAGCGTGTCAGAGAGAGGAAAATATGTCTGCAGAGAGAAAGAAACAGAGGAAGCCTCAGAGTGAGACAGAATGTGAGAGAGGGGGGAAAAGGGGGAAAGAGACAACAGAGACAAGGAAGAGAAAGAAAGGGAAAGAAAGGGGCAGAGAGAGGAGGGCAAGCTAGTGTGTGTGGGGAGGGACTCAAGAAAGCTTAAAAGATGCAGGCAAACTGCATCCACAAGAGGGGAAATGCAAATCTAAGAAGGAGGGAAAGCAGGTCCAAGACAATATGAAAGCAGGGTATAGTTGGAGGGAGCTCCACAAATGAAGAGGAAATACTATCCAGACAGAAGGGACAGAGAGCAAGTGAGAAGGAGAAAGCGTAAGTGAGAGACTGCAAGCTTAAGAAAGGGAAAGTGCACGCAAGAAAGGAAAATCTGTCAGAGACAGGAAACCATACAAAGCAGAGGGAAAACAAGAGACAAAGAGGAAAAGAGAGAATGAAGGAAGGAAGTGCAAGAGAAAGAAAAGGCACATGAGAGGGAAGGTGTGAGAGAGAAGAGGGACCCAGGTAAGAGGTTGAATGTGCAACAGAGAGGGAAAGTGCAAGCAATTTGAATTTGTAAGAATTTGAGTATGTGTGTGAGAGATGGAAAAAGTGTGAGACACAAGAAAGGAGAAAATCTACAGAAGGGAAAGGAAGACAGAAAAAGGAAAAGCAAGAGGCACAAGGAGGCGCAAGACAAAGAGAACAAAAGTACGCAAGAGAGAAAGAAAGCAAGGGAGAGACAAAGCACATTCAAGTAATAGAGGGAGAGCATGCGTGAGAAGTCTGCGTGCAGGAGGGAGAAAGTGCATGCGCAAGGAGAAGAATGTATGTGTGAGAGGGGGAATCAGGCTGGGGGAGCCTGCAAGAGTAAGGGGGAAGTGTGCAAGAGGGGAAACACACAAAGGAGGGGAGGAATGCACAAAGGAGATGGGAGTGCGCCAACCAGGGGAAGAGCACAAAGGAGGGGGAAGCAGGCAAGAGAGAGAGGGGCACACATGAGAGAAGGTGGAAGTGTGTATGAGCCGGGCAGAAGTGTGTAAGAGAAGGTGGAATTTTGTGTGAGGTGGGGAGAAATTGCACATAAAGCAGGGAGAATGCGTGCCTGTGAGAGAGAAAGCACAACAGGGAGAGGGAGAAAGTATGCATGAGCGAGAGGAAAACCATGAGGGGGTATAATGAGGGGGGAAGTGTGAGGGAGAAAGCGCACAAGGACGAAAGCACATGGAGAAGCACGCTTGCAAAGGGGCAGAATCACGAGAAGGACAGATCTGCATCAGGGAGGAGAGTGCGAGAGTGGGGAAGCCCATGAGAGAGAGGTAAGTGTGTGTGAGGAGGGGAAGCATGTGCACAAGAGGAGTGAAGCATAAGCGCAAGAGGTGGAAAAAGCCTGAACACAAAAGAGACGGGGAACATCCACGCATGAGAGATGATGAAAGCCCAGGCATGAGATGGGGAAGGAGCACAAGGAGGGGATGCATCTGTGAGAGGGTGGGAACACAAGAGAGAGAGGAATAGCTTGGGGGCGAGAGGAGAGAAGGGAAAACAGGTGTAAAGCAAGACAGAGACAGCCGGGGTGTGGGGATAGAGGGGGGATAGCAAGAGAGAAGCATGAACAAAGGTACAAGAACACTGTATAAAACCACATTCAGGGTGCCCCAGTTTGGCTGGGACACCTCATGCACATGAATAAATATTTACTCTTGCAAAGTCTACAGTTCGCGTCTTTGTGTCTCTCCTCAGTCAGCACAGGCCAGTTGTGAGTTTTTGTGACAAGACGGAAAATGCACAAGAGAGAAGGCAAGTGTGAGAGAGAGACAGGCAAAGCATGCACAAGTGAAAGGCAAAGCACATCAAAGAGGTATAAAGTGCCCAAGAGAGAAGGGAAGCCTCGGAGGCAGGGGTTGCTGAGGGGATAGCAAGAGAAAGAGGGGGATGGGGAGGATACCAAGCAAGGTAAAGAGAGAGAAATCGAGTGAGTGAGAGAGAGGGACAGCAAGCAAGAGAGAATGATGGACAATGAGTCAGAGACAGAAGGGAAGCACACAGGAAAGTGTAACTTCACTTTATAGCAGCACCAAGCTTCAGGGTCCTTCCTCTACTAACAGCTGTGTGGACTAATCAAAGAAAACTTCTTAGATGCCAGTATAGACAAACCTAATCCCTTTCATCACAATTTACTAGAATTCCTTTAATTGCATCCCAGTGCCCACGATTTTTGAAAATAACATGCCACATGACTACTTGCTATCCTGCAACTCTGATGCAAGTTAGCTTTCCTCTTAAGCTCCAACAGCCGTGGTTCACTAATAATAGGAAGGGCTACCAGAAGTTTATTTACAGACACAAGACTTAAACAACCTTCTTTTCATTATTTTTTGTTCAGATTTTTAGAGGCTTTTCAAGTCTTTCTAGAGTTCTGCTAAGTCTAGATCCTGTCTAGATTGTCATTATTCTTTGAAGAAATTCTTACCCTTAATGGTAAGATGCTTACCATTAATGGATCACAGAATTTCTGCCTGAAATTGATGTCCCCTAGGCTATTCATGCCCCATGTCATTAATGTTGAGACTCTTAATAAACTTTGGTATGCATTAAATTTAATGAACTCTTTTGTGTAAGCAGCATTTGTAAATCTAGACATACAGGGTTGCAGAAAAATATTGTCTCACAATGCAGAAGTTCCAACCAAAAATAAAGGTCAAATACTGCATGCTTTTGTACAGCAAAGTGGTACTGCATACCTGCACCCTAGGTAGAGCAAGAAGCAGCTTGTAACTCTACAGATGCACTAAGAACTGAGAGGCTGTACAGTCAACTCAGCTATATGCTTCTGAGCATACTTCTATAAGTCAGATGAACACCAAATAAGCAAGAGTAGGAAGACAATGTAACCATAAAACCTCAAATTAGAGCTTGGGCAGGAATGAAAACCAATTTCAGAACCTTTTCCTTTCAAGTCAAGATCACCCACAAAGAAAAAGTGACAGACCACTTAAAAATTAAAAAGCATAATGTGCTTAGTTAAAGTGGCCCCTACCTAAGCCGGCAGTTCTGTTGATGAGAACAATCTCAAAGTAATGGCAATACACAGCATCAATAAAGCATTTAAAAGCTGTGTGGCCAACTCTACAATGCATTTGGGCAGGAGCTAGCACACTGGAGCACAAGTTCTCAATTAGGGTCATCAGTCATTACCAGAAAAACAAACCTCATGGTGGATATGCCAACTCTACCAAAAATTAGATCATAATTCTTTAAGTTTCTGTTCAGATGCTTAGTTCTATCTAGACAAAGGAAAAATAACCTAACTCATCCCAAATCCATGTATTTATAAATTCTGTGCACACAACTTTCCTTAACATTTACATAGAAAGTGCTTCAGCTCCTAAGACAGCTGCATAGCTGGTCCAAGGAGCAAGAGGATGGCATTTATTTTGAAAATGGCTTTGAAGCAACTTGTCATTTGTTTCTAACATAGAGGCAACTGCAGGCAACCCTACTTTTCTGGATCACTACTAAGAAAACACTTTTCAATACTAAGAGCCATGGCTGCCTGAAGGAAACTCAATAGGAAAAGTCAGTGCCTCACCAGCATCACAAAGAAATGAATGAAGAGGTATCCATCACAGAGCACTAATGACGAGAGAAATTTCCAACCATCAGTGCAATGACAGCATGTCAGGAGATACCTAAGCAAGTAAAATACTCTTGGCTTGTGGCAACAGAACCCCATTCCAATTTTATCAAATCACTCCCAGATCTCCATGCACATCAACGAACAAGTAGATACTTTCTTCTTTAAGTTTTATTTATTTTTTTATTTAGAGAACGGGATTGCTGGCAGACACAACAGATAACAAGTACTGCCATTATAGAGAACATAGTAGCAGTATATTCTTAGTGGCAAGCATTTTTTCAACTTCAATTAAAATAAGGAAGAGAGAATGGAGTGAAACCAGAAGAATTAAAAACTACTTATGTAAAATGCTGAAGGGTTCAGGGATAAATATTTGGATTGTTCCTTTGTCTTTAATGAGGGCTGCACCTCCTACCAGGGACTCAAAAAAAAAAGTATATTGAAACACTCACTGCATGTTCAGCTTATGTCAGAAAGAAAAAGGATTAATATATTAACATGGATTGTGAATGGGGGACTCAATGAATCAAACATATTAGGCTGAAGTTGGCAGAAGCTGATGTTAACTGCTGAAGTTCCTTTAGCAACCATGCCTTCCTAATTCTGTTTAGATCAGCATTATAAAAGAATTCACAATAAAACTTTGCTGTGCTGGCATTCTACACTAACAAAGTCAAGGCATAACATTAAAAGTTTTGTAACTATTAAAATAGTTACAAAACTATTTTGTAACTATTTGTAACTACTATCCCTCCTGTAAGGCATAACTTGCATTTTCAATACCTGAAAGCCATTTGCTAATATGAAAGCACTGTTATAACTTTTGATCACTAAGGAAGAAAAGCCAATAAGCGTGCAGCTTTCTAATGCTAGGAACCATCCACCAGTTCACCCTCATACCTTACTCATTAAACCAATTAAAACACAGATTCCAATGTACAAGAAATCTGAAAACTACCATGATGCCTAACTAAAGAGTGGTGATTACACAACACTATGACCATCACCCACATGACAATTTTATTTGGGTAGGAGCTTGAAAACTGAATCCATCTGGACTGTACTGAACAATGACATAGCATAATATAGGTCAGATTATCCAATATGGCCCTTTTTCCAGTCATAAGGATCCCAAAATGCAAAGTTCTACTTCAGATCAGACCAATATAGTGGTCACTATAAAAATTACCCCTTACATAAATCAGGTACTCTCTGGAATTTATGCAAGTCACACACAGCATACTTGGTTAAGTTTAGGTATCAGTTTAATCAGTACTCCCTGTCTCAAAAATAGTTTCAAGAGTTATTGGCTTCAGTCTCCATGGAAACTGTGCAAAGGATTCTTACTATTTCTGTCTATGAAAATCCCATCACATTTAAGCTGCCAAGTTTCTGAGGAGAGCCTGAAGAACTAAAAGTGGCAGTAATATCCATGTTACTGTCTATCACATGCCACTTAGTTATTTACCTTTCCATATGAGGAGAATATTTTATATTTCCACGTGTTTGATCAGATGGAAGCAAATTGTTGAAGGAGTTCCAACTCCATTTCCACAGCAAATGTGTTATTTCAAAACTTCCTTATCTTCTGTTCCATCATACCTTATTGGACAGATACATGGGCTACATGTATCTATCTAATGCACTTTCACCTCACAAGGAGGCTTTTAACACCATCTCCCATAACATCCTCACAGAAAAACTGATGCAGTCCAGGCTAGGAAAGTGGGCAGTGAGGTGCACTGAAAACCGCATAAATTACAGGCTCACGCAGTTGAGATCAACAGTCCTCCACCTGGAGGCCAGTAACTAGCAGTCTGCCCCAGGGCTTGACACTGGGGCCCATAGTGTTTGACATCTTCATGAATGACCTGGACAATGGGACAGAGTGCCCCCTTGGCAAGTTTGCAAACAATACAGAACTGGGAGGAGTGGTTGATACAGTAGATGGGTCTGCTGCCACTCAGAGGCACCTCAACAGGCTAGAGAAATGAGCTGACAAGAAACTCAAGAAGCTTAGCAAAGGGAGATGCCAAATCCTGCACCTGGGGAAGAAAACCATGCACCAAGACAGACTTGGGGTTGACCATATGGAAAACAGCTTGGCAGAGAAGGACATAGGTTGTTCCTGGCGAACAAGTTAAACATAAGCAAGCAATATTCCCTTGAGCCAACCCAGGGCTTTAGTGGGAAAAGTAGAGCCAGAAGGTTGAGGAAGGTGGTCTTTCTTCTCTGCTTAGCAGTGGCGAGATCCCATTTGGAGTTCTGGATACCGTTCTGGGCTACCCAGTGTAAGACAGACATGGGTGTACTGGAGCAAGTCCACTGAAAGGTGACAAAGATGATGAAGGATTGGAGCACCTGACATAAAATGAGAGGCTGAGAAAGCTGAGGTTGTTTAGCCTTCAGTACAGAAGGCTCAGCAGGGATCTCTCCAATGTTCATAAATATTTGATGGGCAAAAGTAAAGAAGGTGTACCCAGACTGTTCTCAGTGGTGCCCAGTGAAAGGGTGAAAGGCAATGGACACAAACTAGAACATAACAAATTCCCCTGGAACGTCAGAAAACAACTGTTTTACTGTGAGGGTTGTCATACGCTGGAACGGGTTGCCCAAGGAGACCTTAGAGTGTCCATCCTTGGAGATACTCAGAAACCAATTAGACATGGCCCTGATGAGCATGCTCTGGTTGACCCTCCTTTGGACAGGAGGGTCAAGTATTCTGCGACTTCATAAATGCAAAGTGCGGAGAAAGGGAAGGATATGCATGTCTACTTGCCCCTAGGAAGTGACGCGCCAGTGGAGCTCAGCTTCTAAGAACTCCAGCAAGAAGCTCTGGTAAGCCAACCCAACTGATGCAGCTATAAATTACATGGGCTCTGCTAGAATAAACAAAGATCGATAGCACTGAAGTCAGACTTCCCAGGCCAGGTCAACTTCCTCAGATGCAATAGCTCTAAAATGGGCTGCAGGATGCTAGAGACTTTGCACTGCGGAGCAGTCCTGGGCCCATTCATTCCGCTAAGACGGTTCTATGATGAGTCAGGAGTCCTGACAACATCCTGGGGCAACCTAACAGGACTCACACAGCATACTCCAAAAAAAACCAGGGCAGCTGGATTCTTTTAGACCTTCCTATCCAGAGAAAGTGGGGAAAGGATCATCTTGCGCTCAGCACCACATTAAAAAAGGAAAAGGTTTGAATTTCACTGACCAAGGCATATTGCTTATAAAACAGTTAATAAGAAGCCTTTATAAAAAACATTCTAATTCATCCAGCAGTTCTTCGGAAAGCTCAGTCTCCCATACATTTAAGAAAACACATGAAGCAGATGAACCTCTGCCTTCTGCAGCTTCAGCTTTAGCTCCAAGGAATAACAACAAAATAATGAGACAACCATTTGGCCAGCAACATCAAAACATGAAATAAAAAGTGTGCAGACCAAGTTCTGAGCATCATAACATACCAATTTAAGCAAGTCCCAGCGGTACAGAGATTTCAGTCCAGAGTTATGCACTATTTCATAGAGGAAATGACCTTACCAGTTGACCCAAATGAACCTTAAAATGGCTACAGACACAAGCTGCTTGATGGAATCTACTTACATAAGCGATGTGGGTATTACGGGTCACAGCTACCCACCTGAGAGCAGTTTAAACCAGCACTGTACCTGGCAACACTACTTAGCTGAGCTTTTAATCTGCAAAAATTCAACCAAGAAAACATCAGAACAACAACGAACACTACTAGAGGCACATTATTTGAAACAATACTAAACAAGTACAGATCCTCAAAGATTTTGTTACATAAAGTTTTTTATTATTTTGTTAGAAGAGCTTTCAAAAAACATGCTATATGATATCATTTTCTCTTCATTGTATGTTAGTGTTCATCACAGTCTGCAGTCTCTAGGGTTTAAACAACATTAAAACTTGAGCTCTTTAAAAACATTACAGGAGCTCTTATTCTTTCCCTGTCCCTCCCCAGATAATGGCACTGAGGTGGTTTACTCCACTGTGCTCAGAGTCTTCAAAGGACAAGCAAAAAACTCCAGTTCCAAAGCACCTACAGTGTAATAATGAAGAATGAAAAGTGAGACTGCTAAAAAAGCCCACCAACATAAGAACATGGATGTGGCTAGTGAAACTGTCTAGCGTTATTTTAAACAAAGCATGGCAGAGGTACAAAGAAATCGGGAAAACCAGTAGATTAATAGAATGTAAATAATACTTAGCGTCATGGGTCACATATTTACTAGAAGACAAGGCAGGGCTTTTTATTTATACATGATAACTCTTTTTAAAGTGAGTTAAAAGAATGGAGAAAACTTGAAGAGCTTGGATACTGGGAAGATGTATTGATGGAACAAAGTAGTAACTAAAGCTAAAGTGAGGAGCATTAGAAGCAGAGAGTTAAAACTGAGTTTGGTGTCAAGACACCAGATAGCCAAGAAAATTCAAGAAAGGATTTTCTGTGGTTATATAAATCCAGACATCAATTATTAGTTTATACCACACCTACTCCTTCTGAAGCAAAAAAATATCAGAATGAACAGAGAAAAGGCTGGTTTTCTGAGACATTATACATAAAGACCGGTACTTAGACAGCATCAATCTATGTAAGACGAAAGATGACTTCAAGGTAGCTGGACTCAGACTAAGAGGTAATGTTCTACAGTGAATCTCAATCTCCACTAAGGAGTGCATTACTAGGGCAATGCAATAGCCCAGCACTGAGCTGCATAATTCTACTGCAATAAAGTAGACAGAGCTAGACATCTTTAGAGAGCAATACGGCAGACAGGCAAATCAATGAATAAGGTGAATAACAACTCTACCTGTTAAAGGTGCCTGTTAAAACATAGCAGTGGACTGTGCAGGCATTTAGCCTGTTAGAACAGGTCCTTCCTGGTTCAAAAACCTCCATTAGTTTATGCATCTTGGTCAGCTGGGGATCCCATCTCCTCACGCCTTCGATGAACACACATGTGCCAACACAAGCTCACAGTCCAAAACAAACAAGTGAAAGGAGGAGAAGCCAGAAAACAAAAAGCACTGACAGGATGAGACAAGATGATACTATGCAGATAAAGGGAAGTCAGAGCTTTACAGAGGATGACAATGCATAAGAGAAAGAACTGTGATAAACTAAACATCGTCTAAAATCCCACCTGCAAAGCCTGCTGCATAATTTTGTTCCCCATTTAAAAAATAAATAAAAATAAAATGTATATTTAAATTCCACAGACAATAGAGAAAAGACTCTGGGATGGTAAGAATTTAGTCACTATCAAATGTTATTTCTGTGAAAATATATCAAGTTTTTGCATTTGTGAACTGGTGTTATATGATGCACAATTTACAACTCCTATCTCTATTTTAACATACTGCATCTCTCAGTTTGAATGCCCTGGATGGTGACTGAAATGCAATACTAGAGAGTCCAGTTGGGTTTTACATGCACACTCTAAGTTACATAAGCATTTTCCAACTGTGTCTTCTTAAAATTCTAAAAGCACTAATTCATTTTACATTAGCCCATTCGCTACACAAGATACACAAAAGTACAAATATTTTAGCTACAAATGACTGCAATAACCAGTAACATACAATAAAATAAATCCGTTTTATTTATAAAATGTTGTATGTCACTATGTCAAACAAGCACAGACATTCAAAGAACAGCACGTTAGTTAACTTTGAATTCTACTCTATTACTTTAAAAAGTCCTTCTCAGGTTTCCTACTTAATACATTCCAAGAAGAATGTTTTTAGGCCACACGTGCTGTTACAACAAAATGTAGTAAAATTTTAAGTAATTTAGCACAGCAAACTGAGAACTCATTAAGAAATAAAATTAGTAAAACATACACGTATATTCCCAGTGCAAAACTTCTGCAGAGAAAATGAAACTGGAAGAGTGAGGTGATACTAACTCATACCAAAAAAAGAACATGTATTTTCTTAATAGAAACCTAACTTCCAAGGAAAACAATGATCGGAACAAAACTGTACACACTATATGGATGGTATTTATATCTGCAGTACATAGCGGAGCATTAATCTAGTTCCAAACATGATTACCTGCTAACTTCAGAACTCAAGTAGCAGAGCAGATGAATGGCCCAAAGCAAAGGTCCTGCATATGTTGCAAATGCTGTAAGGAAGATAGCTGGTATCTCCACATAGCTTTCTAGTCCCACAAAACCTGCTGAAATATCCACAGTAGCAATACCATTTGAATTTCCCTGAAAATAGGAATAAAAAAAAGGAAACATATAAGTATCTCCAAAGAAACGTTTAGGATACATTGGAATAATATTAATTATTGCACCATTTAAAGACTTATTCTTTAAGCCACTTTACAGTACAGCCATATTCTTTACATCCGAATTTCAATAAAGCAGCTTACCAAACAAGAGCTTCTCTTTCGCATTTACAGACTAATGAAGGCATAAACAGCATGATCTTTTGCTTGTCTTATTTTGTCTGCAAATTAACATGTTGTTTAATAGATTACATCAAAAAATATTTTAAAGCAAGCAGCTACACTTGCAGATTTCAGTCACGGTAATGAAAAAAAAAATGTTTTTTTCATCATGCATGGTTCAAACCCAAGATGTTAGGCCTGGTGCCAAAAACTGCCCTAGGAAATAAATATTTCTTGCCCTTAGAGACAACAGGGCTCTAATTTAGAGCTGTAGTGGAACACTACACTGCCCACCTGCCTGCCCCACAACACAAGGTGCTGCATGTAACCAGATTTAATCTAAGACAGGTATTTAAAACCTATAAAGAGGAAAACACAAGGAACATACAGCAATGAAAGTATCAAGAGCTGTCCAAGACTTGTATGTTTTACCTAGTTTTCTTATTCAGTGACTAACACCACTAAATAACAAGGAATAATATAAAATTGAAGGAAGCATTTTCCACCGAAAATGCCCAAGTATTTAACTTCATTCAAATACCTAAAGCAGCAAACACACCCTTTGATTAAGGCAGAATCTTCTTAGCTTAGCAGGTCACAGACAAGTTTCCTCAGACTACTGTGAAAGCTCTCAGACATTCTTACTCCACCTGGAGAAGCTGATTGGTTTCTACAGCGCTGGTATTCTAACAGCCATCAAACTCTCCTTTCCCCCATACAGAATGCCAGAACAACCCAAATGTAAGGACTGTCACCACCAATAGCCTCAGACCCAGTCCCAGCAGCCCATATGAGGAGCCGTGGCTCCTTCATTCCCTCCAACCTGATCTCCTCTCACCTTAGTGACTGCAGGCTTCTTGAACCGCAAGTTAGCCCAGCTATCACCAAATACATGTCTGGGTTGTCCACGAAATCCAGAACACACAGGAAAGCACGAAAAATAGGTAGCTATTTCACATACCTAAGTAACAAGACACCAGGGACAGCAAAAACCCTGTTCCTGAAACAAGTCTAAAATCTAAGGGAGAGAAAAGCCATCTACATTGACAGAATGGTTCAGAGCTCATTATCAGTGGTCGCTGTCTCTGTGATTCCTACCATGAAGATATCCCCAGAACGTAAGGGAAGCCTGAAGCTGTAACAGCGCAGTAAAGTATGAATTTTACCAAGACATCATACAGCAGAAAAATCTTGACTTATGACTGCCCGTCTTTCTCATTTTGACCTTCACCATGCACTACTGTAGTAAATTATCATCACACTGCACCAGTGTAATAAGTTACTGTTATGCATTTAGCGTAATCTTTGGGAATGAAAGGAGCAGAGCAACAAACAACTAATGATGAGCAGTTAAAGGAAAAGCATATCTGTGCCCTAGAACCTGTAAGATGAGACTGGAAAAGAAAGCTGTAAAACAAGACTCCTCCTCAGGTTTCAGAAGTATAGACTGAGGACATGGAAAGAGCAGAAAGGCCAGGTGCAGCACTTTGAGAGCAGGGCAGAGTGCTGCACCTCAACAAGCAAAAGTCTGACAGGGTCAGGTAGGGAGAGAAACCGCCATCTTTTCCCCCAGTCCCTGTCCACATCAACACGTCTTTTCCCCATCACATCTGCTTATTTTCTCTCCCCTCTTTCTCCTCTGTATGATGCGTGCAGAGTAGAAAAGCTGAGACGTCAGGCTCATGAAGAGCTGTACGGTGTCTTTACACTGCTTGCTCCACCTGGACATACACATGGTTGATCCTTGGCACCTTGGGGCAACTTCCCATCCCATTTTATGTGAGAAGGAGCAAGATTAAATGCAGCACCTGGGAGTCCATACCACTGGTCCTGCACAACAGGACAAAAAGATGTACTCTCCTCTGGAAGGTAGTGAGGGCAGAGGAAGGAACCAGGAAGTAGGAATAGTGCTTTCAACCTTCTCCCCAACTCCCTGTGGTTCCCTTCACACAGGGATGACTCCACCTATCTTTGACTTTGTTTAAAGTCAAAGTGGGAGGTGTCCCTGCGTGTGGCAGGGCGTTGGAACTAGGTGATCTTTAAGGTCCCTTCCAACCCAAACCATTCTATAATTCTAAAGTAATGTAGCCGTAGAACGAGGAGAGCAAGGATGCACACACTTGGATCCACACACTTAAAACTCCAACCATGCTAGATGTCAAGTGTCCAAACACACCACTCTCACAAGAAAGCTGCTGAGCCTCATAGATGGCTCCACAGCTACTATTGGAAGAGTCCTTCAGAGCAGCAAGAAGCATTTTTTTCTTCATGTTAGATGTCCAAGACTAATTCATATATTTGAACTGAATTTTCGTTGCTTATAACTTCTAATACTCCACAATTCAAAGTGTCTGCTTTTATTTTAAAGTATCGCTCCAGTATTTCAAATACTGCAATAGCTTATTGTGGTAAGGGCAAAAAACAACAGGAGACAATGCACTATTGCACAAAAGCATTCCATGATAATCCACCATGATCTAGATCAACAAAGCGCAAATGTAACAACACTGACTAGAGAAACTACCCAGCATATTTGCTACAGTAACAGAGGAGAATCCCTCCATAGACAGTAATGAGAACAATCTAAAATCCTCTTCAAAGTTGGCATGATTTTTCTGAAAACTTTTCAGATACTGCATCACTCACTATGAGTTATTACCTGCAGTATGTCAATGACTCTCACTGAACTGAGAAGTATGGAGGTACAAGACAACACTGACATGCACCTGGCTTGTTTAATGACTGATATAATGCAGCAGACTGTTACCGCACTTCCACTGAGCCCTTCACATCATCATACACCTTTCTAGTAATTTGAATTCTATAAACAAGCATGGAATGAGGAATTTATTTCAATTATTTGAAGCAAAGAATTTAGGTGAAAAAAATGAAGTAATTGGAAAAAGTTCACCAGAAAGGTTCTGCTGCCTCCATCCTTGGAGGTTTCAAGACCTTGAGCAACCTGGTCTGACCACACAGCTGACGCTGCTCTGGGGTGAACTGTGGATCTTCTGAGGTCCTCTCCAACATATATTATCCTACAATGCTTTGAAATGTTAATAAGAGAAAGCTATAAGCCACTTCAAAATGTGACTCAGTCAATCTCTCTACCTAAAGGCAAGAAGAATTAGATATAAATGATTCTGAAAATGTACAAACCTATCCTGTTGTCCTCTATTGATAAAAAAATACCAGAAAGTATAAAAAAGTCTTAAAAGTTTTGAGACAGTATTTTCTTTCTCCTCTTCTGCAGATGTACTGCTCTCAGGCTGGGAACAAAAAAACCATAAGACTAATAAATACATACATGGAATTTTTGTTCATTTATGAGCTTTCATCCAAGGTAACTAAAATATTTTAAGAAATATTTACAGCAACATGAATTTTTTAGGAGCTGCTATAGTTAAGAGAAACAACAAATATTTGTATTCTCTTGAAGGGCAAGTAGCAATGATAAAGATATAGTATACTTCTGGGAATTGACTGGTGACTTATGAGATGTGGACAACTCAGAACTTAGGAAAAAACAATCAATCATTCAAGCTTGTTGAAAAATTAATCAAGAGGTTCTCAAGCTTGTAATAATATCCTGACAAATAAGTAGCATTCTGACTAGATGTATTAATTTTATATCTGTTTGACAAAACTGAAGTATTTTCAGCTTTGCTTCTCTGCATTGATTTACACAAAGCAATAAATAAAGCAAAGACCCTAACTACTAAAACAAGACTAAAAAACAAAGTAGTTTTACCCAGCTCCACATAAATAACACAGGACTTTATCCAGTCAAGTTCTGAAAACCTCCAAGCATGAAGAAAGCACAACCTGTGTGCGCAGCCTTTTCCACTGCTTACTATTCACAACAATCTTGCTAAAAGTCCAGAAAAAGTTAATGTGTAGTCTTCCCATGTAAGTTAAAACTGTTTAATAAATTTGCCTTTTAGGCTTACATTGCCAGACAGTACCAAGGGCAAGCTGGTTCTGCAAAGGAAGGTGAGCTGTCAGGAGGACTGGGAATGCTCAGTGGTATGTCCAGGTCAGGACTGGATCCAAAGACAGTGATCAGGACCAGATGCAGTCCAGGGATCACACAGCAAATCTGGAGTGACAAGATAGGTCCAAGATTAGGCCAGGAAGTCCAGGAACCAGGTCCATATCAGGATCAAAAAGGTACAAGAAAGGCATAGACATACCTGCTTACACAGCTGTGACACAGCACAGGCAGTGAAGGATCAGATTAAAAGCAGCTCCCAAAGGAAGGGCGGGCCAGGCCCTTCCTTCTACCTTTTCTCCCAGCAGCTCCTCTTAGTGAAAGAGATTACCTTGAACTCCGCTTAAACTAAACTCCTAGACAGGAGATACACTCAGGGCCCTGGCACAGATGAAATGTGGAATGCAAAACCAACCATAATCTCAAGGAATTTTTTTTCAACTCACACTTGTTTTTTTTTCTACTTAAGATCAAGTAGATCACTCAGACACTTCATTTTTCCCCCTCTACTTTCATCAACTATACCAAGTGATCAATGAAAAACACTGTCTCTTCCTATAAACCTTGCTTACTCTGTACACTTAGGATTTTCACAGCTATACTTCCATAAAGTCTTTAAGGATCCTACAATGTTTTTTTCAAAAGAACGCTGCCTCATACATTAAATATGCTATCCTGAACGAGGCTATTTTTGCTCACTATCAAATTCAAAAAGGCCATCACTTACATTCCACACTTAGTGACAAAGAGTTACTGCTTTTGTCATTACATACCCTCTTGCCTACCAAGATTTAATAAAGGCTCGGTAACATGGGCAAGAAGTCTCCTTCTCATGATCACACCAAGACATGCAAAAAGTAGTTCTCCAAATGTCTCTCCTATTTCCAGATGGAAGGGTCTTATATTTAGTTGATATTTCTCTTCTCCTGCCTCATTTAGCTAGCACAGTTTAAATTTAGTTCCAATCTGATCTACACCAACAACAAATTTCAGTGTTTTTCAATTTCTGTATTTCAACCATAAACCTGCTATCATTTTTGCATGCTACATTGTATCATCATGCCTGTCTGGAAATTAAAAACCTAGCACCATTCTGAACCCAGACAGTTTAATAGTGGTAGCTCTAGTAACCACAAAAAGGTTACTTGAGGAAAGAAAGTGAGGGAAGATATTTATATGCCAGCAGTGCACATCATGCCTAGTAACACAGTTGTGCTTCCTTCACATCTCTCCCCTAGCATTCAAGCACAGATATTGCTCACTCCAGAGGTAGTAAAAGAATGACTAGCTGGTACCAAGACAGGCTGAACAGAGGTCAATACTGAAGTTGAGAACTTGATGGACTTCTCTGGCAGAAAACAGCCCAGTTGTACCTCCTCAATGTTTATTCAATATTTGAGAACAAACGATGCATACCCTGTCTGAAATAAAACACTTTCCTAAGTCAGTCAAAATGTAAGACTTCAGTGTTGATGGTCATGCCCAAGACAGGTAGTGCTAAATCTGGGACACCTGCAGTTTACTTAGTATGAATGCTGTATCTTCACTGGAAGGCACAGAATGAAAGCAGGGATCTCAAAGCTGACACCAAGCAAAGACCTTCCTGGTTTTCCCACAAGGTAAAGGAAAAAGATTAAATGTTTTATTCAAACAATTAAAATCTAAAACACTAAACCAGAAAGCTACATCATGAAAAGTATGTGTACTTCCAGAGTTACACCTTCCATCACTCAGGTAAGGAAGGGATGGAAAGTGCACACAAAATCATCTATGGCTTCTCCTGAGGTCACTCATCTACAGTAATCTTGACATTTACATAAATACTTAAAGCTTGAGAGCCTGCATCTGTCACAAGAGGTGCAAGTAAACAGGGGAACCTGCACTGCCAAGAGAAGAGAGTGTCTGTAACACACCTGAAGGGGAGGTTACCCCTCTGTCTTTGGGAGGAGGGGGGTGGGGATGGGGGAGTGGCGCAAGGGTGGGGGCTAGATCTTTTTCAAATCAGGTATACAAAATGGCATAGAAATTGATGAGTGTTCATATGTTGTATATCTGGTATGGATCCTGCAACTATAGTTCAGTGACTGACAGTTAATTACATGCCATTAATATGACTGCCAGTTAATTACGTGTCACTAATAAGTCTATGAAACACTTCAATCCTGATTTTAAGCTTCCACAAACTGAGCAGGTTTTTCCCTGCAAGAAGTCATTCATGCTCTAGACTCCGAACTCAAAGGAAAGGGAAGGAGAAACGTAAATATATCTGAGAAAAATAACTAAAAAAGAAGTGGGTTTTGTAGGTTGTCAGGTTTTTAATGTTCCCTGGAAATGCAGAGCAGAATGCTACATACTGAGCAAACCAACATACAAGGAGCATAATTTCTGGAAGAAGTTTCTTCCATTGTTGTATCTACAGTCACAGACAGGAAAACCTATTCTCAGAACAAACTGAGAGAAATTTAGCTATTGAAGAGAGAGCATTAATTAGTTTTTGAGAGACTTTTGTAGCCTCTATAATTTTATGAGCAACTAGCTTGATCATTCTACTTTTCTACACTAATATTTTGCACATCAGATAACGCAGATAACTGCTTTCAATTGCGAAGGGAAAAAAAAGCAAAAACCTCTTAGCCTTGTATGATTCAATTTGTTCCTCTCCATACCTGCAGAACTATTTTTTCATCAGAGAATAAAAGAACAAAGCTAACATCTGAAGAGTGGTATTTTGGTCAAACTCCTAATCTCCATCCTAGAAAGGACATCTAATGTAAATGTACTTACAGCAGTTTTAAAAGAGAACTGAAAAATTGTTCTCTAAGGAGTGGGGGGTGAAAGAAAATTCTATCTGTCTTGACCCTTAAAGGCACTTTTTCCCTTAGCAGAATTGATTTCTCTATTTTTGAAACATCTCTAGGATGTTGTGAAAAATAGAAAAAAATAGAGAATCATAGAATGGTTAGAGTTTGGAAGGGACCTTAAAACTCATCTAGTTCCAACCCCCCTGCCATGAGCAGGGACACCTTCCAATAGACCAGGTTGCTCAAAGCCCCATCCAACCTGGCCTTGAACACTTCCGGGGATAGGGCAATATCCAATCTTACTTCCGATAAGAGAAATAGAGATATAGAGGTAAATAGAGTAAAACAGAGAAACAGACCACAATAAAAACTGTTGTTTCTAAAATCCCTCCTGTTTTATTACAATCCTTTTGTCATTTTATTCTGTCTTAGGCATGCTGAATAGGCACACACCTTAGTTTTCCAAGTAGACAGCAAAAAAAATTTGCAAAAGACTGTTGGCAAGTTCTTCTGAAATGGATAAATTTTTTAAAGGGCCCAGTGTTAAACAGAGTAAGGATTTGTCAAAATTTTTGCTAAGCTGTTGCTAAATTAGAGGAATCTCTTCGAAGTTGGAGTTTACAGACATGTGATGGGACACAAAAAGGCAGCTCCTTATGTGGATCTGCTCGATATCATATCTTGGACTTAATAATAGACAAGCATGGGGAACAAAACGGGGGAAAAAAAGCTTTGTTCTGCTTTTGCCAGAAGCTTTGTTAAGTAACCATCACCATTCGTTCTACAGATCATAGAGTGACAGGAGATACACAAAGACCAATCAAGCAATCTGGCTTACAACAAAGCAATGAAGAGTTTCTCCTTCCTGAGCTTTGGATGCTGTGTTTCAGCAGTATGTCTATATGCAAGAGACTCCCTTGTCAGAGCTAATATTTAAAATATCCTCAAGCTTGCTGAAATCTGTATCATGCTGGAAGTTATTATTTCCAAAGGAAACACATCTAGAAAAAATGTCAAAATTGCCAGCAGGGTGATGAGGCCTGGGTGGATGCCCTGAAAATGGACGATATCCAACAGCACAATTAAAACAGAAATCACCTCTTCTAGGCTTCTAAAACCCCCAAATCTTCTCAATTGCAAAGATCGTTGAAAGTGCAAAAAGTTAGTCATTAAAAAGAAAAATCTTAGAGCATATTTCTATCTTCCCACTAGCATTAGTATAACACCACTTAAAAAACCCAACATGCTATCAGATCTAACTGTTACCTTTTACTGGTCTTGAATAAATACATTTTTATTGGTATAGAAAAAAAACTTTTAGCATGGCATGGTCAAATGGAAAGAGGTATTATGATCTTGGTAGCCTCTGATAGCATATTTCTGAAGCAGCTAAACACATTTTCCAAAGTTCATGGAAATTCTTCCAGAAAAATTATTCCCCAATTTTTTGCAGCACTCAGATCAGAGATAACATAAAATTTAACCTGGAAAATTACACTTCCACAGCAAATGTTTTATTTCAGAAAGAATTTCCTTATTTTCTATTCCATCATACTATATTGGCCGAGGATACACGGGCTACTTGTATTTAATGCACTTTCACCTCACAAGGAGGCTTTTAGCACCATCTCCCATAACATCCTCACAGGCAAACTGATGCAGTAGAGGCTAGGAAAGCAGACAGCGAGGTGCACTGAAAACTGGCTCCCCTGCTGGGCTTACACTGTTGTGATCAGCAGTACAAAGCCCACCCGGAGGCCAACAACTAGCTATCAACCCTAAGGCCTGAAACTGGGGCTGATACTTTTAACATCTTCATTAATGACTGGAAACAGGGCAGAGCGCCCCTCTCAGCAAGTCTGCATACAACACAAAACTGGGAGGAGTGGTTAATAAAGCAGATGGGCCTGCTGACATACAGAGGCACTTCACTAGGCTAGAGAAATGGGCTGCCAAGAAAACTCATGAAGTTCAGGAACCAAAAATGTCAAATCCAACACTTGGGGAGATATAAATCCATGCCCTGGGTCAGGCTGGGCGCTAACCATATTGAAAGCAGCTTGGCAGAGATGGACTAGGTGGGCTTGGTGGACACTGTGTTGTCTACTAGCCAGCCATTCGCCCTTTCTGCAAAGACAAACAGAACCTGGAACTGCATTAGGGAGGGCATCACCAGCCAGTTGAGGGAGCTGCTCCATTACCTCTAGTAAGCAGTGGTGAGACCACATCTGGGCTCCTGGGTCCAGTCCTGAGGTCCCCACCACAAGACAGACATGGATATACTGGATAAAGTACACTGAAGCACGACAAAGATGATGATGGGAACGAAGCACCTGTCATACAAACATTGGTCTGAAAGCTCTGGGTCTGTTTACTCTGAAAAGGAGAAAGCTCAGCAGGGATAATAAAAATGTGAGGAGTAATGAAGATGTAGCCAGACTCTGACACTCTCAGTCAGTCACTCGGTAGTGACTAGTGAAAGGATGAAAAGCAATGCACACAAACTGAAATACAGGAAGTTCTGTTTAAACATCAGAAAAAGCATTTTTACTGGCTAGGGTGGTCAAGCGCTTGGACTGACTGCCCAGAGAGGCTGCAGAGTCTTCATCCTGCAGGTATTTAAAATCAGACTGGACACAGTCCAGACCAGCCTGATCTGGTTGACCTGACATTGGACACGGAGGAGCTGGACTGAATGATCTCCAGAGGCGCCTTCCAGCCTCAACTCTTCTGTGAATTGGTGGTTATGTAAAATTCTCAGCCAACTCTACCAAGAATTCATCAACACTGAAAATGGGTGCTTTATGAAAACATTCAAACCATTCTTTATTAGTCCCTTTTCCCTAACTAGGACCTTCCTGCCAGCCTACCCACCATTAAATTTCTGGCCGCTGCTTTTGCTTAGTACCTCAGTATTGAGAGTGCCCTGCCTTCAGCCTCTTGCTAACCCTACTAAGGGCTGCTCTTAAAATGCCATGATCAGAGCTGACTGCTTGAACAGTAACATTCAAGAATGGCAAAACCCATTCAACAAAGAAATGTTACGTCCTCTGAGCATGAAAATTGGGTAGGAAGGGTTGAATCATGATGATATCATCCCCATCAGCAATTCCCTACTCTGGCATGTACTTCCGGAGCAAAGTCAAGCCTCAATCAGTACTAACAGGATCAGAAACACAGTAGTAAGTACCTTAAGCTTGAGCACAGTCATCTTCAGACATACCTCAAAAGTAAAGCCAACACAAGTCTCACCTTGAAATTCTGCAACAAATCAGAAAGCCTCTCCTCCTAAACCAGAAACAACCTGATTCCCAACTTAACAAATGCCCTTCTAAGACAGTCTGCTACGTTAAGTTTCCAACATTATTAGAAGCGGAAAGACCCTCTCCAGCTTCAATGCTAAAGAAAGTTTTTGTGAAATTACAACCTTATTTACAATGCGGAGAACCGTGTTACTGAAATTACTAAGGTTCCTCAGGAAAAAAGATACTATTTGATATAAGAATGGTAATTAGTCATGATTCTCATAAGAGACATTATCTTGTCGCAGATATTCCCTTCAGTCTTAAACTGTATGTAGACCTATTGTGATGCTACCAAAGGTTTTGTAAGTCTCAAGAAACAGGGACAAAAATCCATCTGCCTTTTATTGGTAATAATCAACTCAGCTGAAATTTTTAAATTTTTTATCACCAGAACAGTATTTAGGAGGCCCACTTACAGACCAAAATCACCCCTGGTATAGGTATCCTCAATATATATTTCTGAAAGTGTTAAAAATATTGGATAAGTTATCAAGGTATGCATCTTTCCCTGATTCTGAAAACAAAACATTAATAATACAGTTAGAAACTAAACCCATCTGAGAACTCAGTAAACTCTTCCACTCTGAGATTTAGTTTGCATTTTACTCACAATGGACAATACTTCTTTCAAAAACTATTCCCCCTCCCACCACTGTAGCAAGGAAAGTATTCAGCTTACCTGAAAGTAGAAGAAAGCTTGGCCAAACCAGTAGTGCATGATAGTAATCTGTGCTGCATCAAATTTCAAAGGTCTCCAGATATATTTTGTCATCATTGTCTGAATCAGCAGACAAAACACCAAGACTGGTAAATTGTGAGGTCTAAATAGAAGGGCTGCTAGTAGAACCAGTCCACTATACACTTCCCATAATCCTGTACTCTTCACGCTGGAGTCTGCAGAAATAACCTGTGACTTTAGTAAATCTTTAGTGCCAGTGAAGATTATGCCAAGAACAAAGACATAAACAAAACGAGCTTCAGTAATCCCCCTAAAGAGGAAATAAAAAAAAAAAGGTAGATAATAATTAATAAATAAATAACACAGAAAGATGAGCTACTTACCAATATCTATTTTACAGGTCAAAAAGTCTCTCAAGAGATAGGCAAGACCAATGCAGTTCTGCCAAACAGGTTAAATTCAAAGGCTAGTACTGGCCAATTTCATGAGAGCGCTTTCTTAAATACAAAAACTCTAAAAATGGTTCATACTTAAAATTACAACAGCTCCAAATTAAATTTAGCCATTAAAACAGCTTGTGCTAAAAACGAAACTAACCTAAAATATAAAAATAAAATTAACATATTAATTTTAACATTAAAATTAACAATTAACCAAATAAATTTATGTTACTACTATTCAAGGTCTAGATCCATTAGTATATTCATATAAATATGCCATTTACATAGCATACTGAATTTCCCCAAAATACTCCTTAGAGTGATACAAAACTTAATTTCAGTATTTAAATTGACTTAAAAATTACTATTCCCTTTAAGCTGTTAAGTGATTTTTCACAACTTATTCACACAAACATATGTTTCTTTTTAGCCAACCAAAAAGGCAGTGATGGTATTTGAAGACCCTTATAACAGTCTGAAATTTCTGCACACTTCAGACATTTTCTTTTTCAGTATCTGTGGTAATTCTGATGTAATTATTACCATAAAATATTCAAACATATTCATGTGACTTAGTGTCTATGACACTTAGAAGTTCAGGAAATAGCTTTGGGTATTTGTCACTATGGAATGAGTTAAGTGAAAACTGAAATTAACTGGTTGATGAAAATTCAAACTAACTAAAAAACTCTGATTTCTCAGCAAATACACTACTATTATTTTGTTTGTGTCAGTATAATATACACTCGTCTTTTCGGTTGCACAATCATTTTTAAAAAGAACTCTGAGGAAAACAAAAAGTCAAATTACTTCCTTGCATTTTTTAATTTAGAGGTTATCTTAGTGTAAGCCATAGAAGATAGCACACATTTCAGCTGCCTCTTCTCCCTCATCCACATTCCAGCAGTTGTCACATTCAGAGAAAACACCTGTCTTCAGTAAAGGGTACAGAGAGGGGACACTTCAGAGCAAAGATTCTCTATCTTACAGAAGAAAGTATTGCGCGTGAAAAACGCAGTGGCTGCCTACAGCTTTTTTGCTCATATCACACAAAACTACCTTCTACCCTTCACCTGGATCTGGAGCTATTCCATATCACAAATACGCTAAAGATACCTCTAGACGCATTTCGAAGAAATTCCTGGTTTTGTTCCTGGTGGCAGTTTACGTAGGCTTTTACCATTTATCGCATCAGCTATCTAATAAAGATGAAGTAGGATCACTATGTCAACACATCAGCTAACACCTGAAATTTACTAACAAGCGTCTACCATATTTTTTGATATGCTGTATTGGGAGCCTTGCTGAAGATAATGTGTTTGAGGAGTTAAGTGATCTTGGGCAAATAATGTTTGCTCTATTAGGCCTTGTACTTTAGGCTTGAGATCCCAAAACAGCCCTGCTCCACAATTCCCAGCCCGGGTGCAGAACACAGACTGACACAAAGGTCAGAATCTGTGTTTGCTAACACTACCAGCTTTCACCAAACAGCTTACACAGAGGATCTAAAGGGTATGAAGATTTGAAACATGACAGTAACTTTTAAAGCAGCATATAATCAGAGATATATAAAGGTCTGATGTCATTTAAGCAAATCACCATGCTCACTATTTATTTAAGGTGAAATAACAAAAAGCCTGTATCTTTCTTGTTATAATTGCAAACAATATGCTAACTATAGAATGAACGAATTCCCAGTAAATGCATTGCCTTTAGTATTTAAGTACTCCACTTAATTCTTTAACCGCATTTTATTTGTGGCTCAATTGCCGTACTTAATGATCTGTCCCACATTGTAGTATTTTCTTCTTATTCCAAGGATAGCAATCTTCTCCAAGGATTCTACTCAAAGATAAAGCAAAACTAGAGGTCATGGTCAGAGATCAGGCATGTTTCAAACACAGAGCAAAGTCCTGCTGACTAAGTAAAGATTACCATTACTTTGGTATCCAGCAGAACTAGCACACAATGTTAACACTAGTATACAACTAGAATTATCTTCAATATTTGGAGAGATGGAAAGGAATGCATGTAAATATATCTAGATATACGTATACATACAAGTGTTTGTTATAAAACATGCCTCGTTAGCAAATCTGATCTTCTATATATCCTAAGATCTTCTCCTGCAGGGTTGTTTCCATCTCTGCCCATCTTGTGAAACTCTGGCCCCTGATTAAGGAGTTTTCAAAATGAGTGCAAGGGAAAGTATACTACACACAGAAGACAATTGTTTTACAAGTTCTCTTCCATGATCCCTTCCTCCTCATCAAATGTCCTAACTGACTCCGGAAGTTTTCCGCAGATCTCTTGATATTTAGAAAAACTTGAGGCTGCAAAGGCTCCAACAGTAAAAAGTATCATAAGAAAACTAAAGTCACTTACCTATGTTCCAAAAGTAGCTACTGGTGAAAAAGCTAATATCTTCCTTACAGTTACAGACTAGTTCTATAAGAAACTTAACATCCACGTAAAAATCCTTAGTATGTGCAGCACACTAGTGCAGCACACTAGTGCAGCACAGCCTATACCTCAAGAGGATTTGGTTACATCTTGAAAGGCCATACATTACAGAACACTCACCTGCAAATGAAAGATATGGAAAAGCAACTCTCCAATTACTGCCTAAGCATTTTTCAAAACTAGAAAGTAACTAAATGAGCTTGGCATGCACTCTGCTAAATGTGGCAAGTCCATCTAAAACAAGAGGAGACGGTGCATTTGGAGTTTATTTGTAGCAAAAGCCGAGGATATGACTTTAGATTTTCCTCATATTAATTCTTATCTGACTGGCTTCTGATCCGTCACAGTCAAAAGACACTTAACAGGGCTCAAAATTATGCACACGCCACAAAAACTGAGTGCTGGTCCCTTACAAAATAGAGTTTTATTCATAAGAATGTGATCCCAGCCTAGACATAACGTCCCCTCCCACCTCATCCCCTGATATCCAAAGTGTTAACACCTTTCTAGAAATAGATTTACATATCTGTTGATTAACTTACTTTGAAATATCTTTGCTGTCATGTTGCCATGGAAATACGACATTTCCAATAGCTGCCCGGTAACTGTAGACTCCCAGGAGCCCGAGTGCCATAGCAATTTTTGAAACCAGGGAGCATCTTCTTTGAACCAGAAAGAAGATCATAAGCAGGGAGACTGCAGCCAAGAAGGAGAGTTCAGTTTTATGTTCAGAGCTGGGGGAAAAAAACAAACAAAAAAACCCCTTCAAACCACTGTAATTACTGCTAAACACATTTGACAGAGCCTTAGATACAGTACTGTATTTCCAAATTAATCACTGCACTGACATCTGTTATGAACTTTCCAAGAGGTATGGTAAAATATTCTAGTATTTTTAGAAAAGCAGTTTTATTAATGAGGTTTTCTATTCAAGCATGTTTAAAAGTGTAATTATTGTGTTCTACCATATGCTAGTTATTCTGTTAATTATATAAAAACTGAGCTGCATGTTGCATAATGGAAAAGGGTCTAACACTTTTAATCTAGGGTTTTGTTATTTATACATTTTGAAACAGTGCATTTTGCTTAGATTACAGCATTTCATTTTCCAGCATAATGCAGAAAAGACTTTTGCACTATAGAATTACAACTATTCTGTCTTTTTAAATACCTGCACATGCACAAGTATTTAATTTAATTTTAGCCATACAAAATATTACCTAGCCAAAATGACCAGAAATATACTTACATTGTTTAACACACACACACAAACACATTAGCACAGTATGATTACCTTATGCAACTACAGCACATTGTACTGGATCAATGAACACAAGAGATAAAATAGACACAAAATTGGCATCATGACCAAGAAGATTACACATACATTTTGTTTGTTCCCCCGCATCCTAAATAGGTAACTTTCATTCCAGAATCAAGGGCATTTCATTGAGCATGCTGCCAATGTTAGGTATTTAAATTTACAGTAATACCAATTACACTGCAAAATGTAATGGGGTAAGGTAAAGATCTGCACTCAACCCCTACCATGACTAGCTATGCAACTTCAGAAAGCCCACGGTAATCCAAGAATTGCTAACCCTCGTCTACTGCAAATACTCCCAGTATCCCAAATAACCTAGAACCACTATTTTTGTTAGATTTACTTTCTGTTAAGAACATCGTGTAGAGTGTGAGAGCCAAAAGCTCCATCTTCTGCCTTCCACATTTCAAAATGCCACGATAAAAGATCACTAACTTCAGCAAACTGTCAGTAAGTCTGGGCTGTTATCTGCATTAACTCTGACCGCACTTATGAAACTCTAGTTTTATCTTTGATTTAATCAAAATTATAGTACTTAAAAAGGTTTACTTTCCTATTGCCTAGTGCATGTTTTATCAGGAGATTGACCAAGACCTGTTTCAGCTGTTGTGCTTGGGAAGTCACAGAGCAAAGGACATAGAGCAGAAAAATTGTCCTGTTAGTCCTCCCTGCAGGACCCAGTCAAGCACTTCATGCCACTTAACAGGACTCCCAGGAAATGTACTACTCTCTGCAGGCCAGCAGAGGAAAATGAGACGAATAAAAAAAACTAGAACACTACAGGAGAGAAAATGTACTCTTGATGTTTCTCCTCACTATTGTTCTTCCTCTACAGGAAAAGACAGTAGAAGCAGTGAATGGATCGCTGCAGCAACCTGTGAAGACAGTGCATGCACCATCTCTTGTAATCAACACATAAAGAACTAATTTAGTAGCCACTGCATCTTTCAAATGAATCTTTGTGAAAAATTTTAAAAGCTTTCAGGCCGCATTCTCCTTGGCTGCTCATTGTATGAGACTGAGATAAAACAAATCAGGGATAAATAACAGCACATGGTCATCATCTTTGTCTTTGTCTCTTTATCTAAAAAAGTAAATGCACTTCTGTTAAGTGACTCTTGCAGGCAAATCTAACATAGGAAGACATAAAAAATTAAAAAATATTCCTACCTGTAAGAAGTAAATGATGGTGCTCTATCAAGCAAGACACTTACTAACAGCTGCAATTCCCTACAGAGAACATTTGAAATCATAGTCTCACACACATGCCCCACAAAAAAAAAGAAAATTCTCAGAGATGGCCCAGTGGACAGCAAGGGTATATTCAAAAGTCATGTGCACAACAGCCGCTAATGGTACATTTTTAACTGCTAGCACAGGGGTTTATATCCAACTCATGTCCAGGTTTTCTGGTAACAGTCCTCTGTGATTTTCTGTTATGGATTTTTTTGAACCATGCAAGTTTGTTGCAAAAAAACGTACTCCAGTGTTTCATAGAGTTTACTGAAGAAACAATAAAAGGATTTCTAGCAAGTGAAGTCAGGTCAGCATAAATCACCTAGTTTCAAGGTTTTCCAGCCAAGGTTCTTACAGTTAGACAGCTAAGTGCATATTAAATTAGCCCGTATTTTGAAAGAAGATTGTAGTTGCTCAATACAGAGTCCAGCCATTTAGCAAAGTTCTAAGTGATTTTGATATTCTACTCAGAAATACAAGCATGAACATGCTACTCTGATCTCAGCTGAAATGTAGTGTGTTTTGCCCAAACCATAACATTGAAAGTGAAGAACCAGTAGTTTCCCAAGAGAGAACCTGAGGAGGGGGGAAGGAAAATGTTCTTACTGTAACAGCTCGTAGCTTACACTTTCTTACTTCTGGTATCAGAATGAAGACTGAAGATAATTCCTTCCACTGCTTTCACTACTGCAAATATAAATACAGTGAAAGGAATTATAAAATATGGATCTTGTGCACATTTATGTGGATAAAGCCCTTTTTGATTGTTTACTTTCATTCTACTATGTACATTAGCATATACAGAAGTCAAATGGTATGCTAGCTTTGGGGGAAAGGACATTTGGGGATGATTAAGTACATTATTAAAAGAAAATATTATCATCTTCCCATGCTGCTGCTTCTCATCACTTGTCTTCAAGCTGATGCTTCATTGACAGCTTCAACTCAAATTGAAGACACTACAGGTAGACTGATTTTATGTGGTTTGCTGCTTATGTTTTTCCATGCACAAACCTGAAAAATAGTCTCTTTGTCTCAAATGCTGAACCCCTTAAGGACTGTCCAGACAAGCAAAATATTAGTCAGAGCATAAGCACGTTGTCTAAAAGGTCAAAAGGGGGGTGGGGGGGTGGAGAGGGTAGTTTATTCATTAGTTTATCTTAGAGACAAAATAGAAGGCTGGCTAGAAAAAGCCTGAGTAGCTTTAACTCAAACTAACAAGTTACACGTGATCTCAGTAAGGTTCTAATTTCTTATTACTAAACAATATGTTATTAAGACATAATTATGCAAATTAAACACACACCAAAAATAGAGTAACAATGAACCCTACAGACTGGCAATGCATTTTGGGAAGACGAATAAGTGGTTTATGCAACTCGGCTAATCATCAACTTTGAATTTATGCTATAAGGAAAATACATGCTCTCAACCCTGATCAAAACACTATGAAAACAGACATCTCTACCACTCTGTTCTCTTGTGAAAGAGACGCAACGAAGACATTAAGACCTCCAACCAAAGAAAATGCAAGCATACTTGTCAAATAGGAATTCACAGATGCTGTACAAACCACAGGATGTGCAAAGATTTAGTTGCATCGTTGACTGATCTTTCCAAAGCTTGTCCAGTGAACCATCTCAGACCCAAGAACTCACCTACACCCCATCACTCAAGTCCAAAAACTGTGCACTTGAAATGGTGCTATTTTTTCAACCCTGTAAAGCAACTTAAGTATATGTCAGAATGGTTGACATATATTATATACTCCTCTTAGGCTAAAATCTGCTCCATTGACTTAAGTCAGGGTGTAACTCCATGGCAGCCCAAGCCAACCTGTGCCACAGCTGCGAGGGTTCTGCTCTTTCACCTGCTCGATAAACCCAGCAGAAGAAGTTACACCAATGAAAGCGAGAAGGCAGAACTGTGGCACCCCAATGACACACACCCTCTTAGCCTGCCATGGCATGGCACTCCGGACAGTTCCACAATCTTTTTAAAGCCCCCAAAAGTTTGTGAATCATTGCTTCTTTCTCAATAAGATTTGAAAGGCAAGTGTTTTTTTTGAAAGAATGCTTGACAAGGGCAGAAAGAAAAAACTGTTATGTCTGCAGCACTTCAAAAGATGTATAGTTTCACATGTTGTTTCTACAGGAATTTCAACAGCAGCAGTGCCATCTTGCACACTCTTCCCTTCCTGCATTCCTGTGAAGCTGGATGGTAAATCAGAGTGGGAAGTGATCCATCTCAAAGCCAAAAGCTTCCCGCGCTGTCTTGGGTTATTTTTCCAGCCACATCTATACAATGATTTAGTTCACCATACTGACAAAGCAACAGCTGTGCTGGCAAAATACAGGGCCAGTGAGGGGAGGAACAAGACAGCAGGTACCCTGCCTTGTAAGGCAAGAGCTTGTTCAATATACTATTACAGCCAAAAAAAGCAGTTGTAGCCTAAGACTATAGCTGTAGGACTTTTTCTCTTCTAGTTGCTTCAAGACTCAAGCAAATATACCCAATGTGAGGCTATAATTTGGTGAGGAAGCACAGGGAGCAATTTGCCAGTAAAATTCTGAAGTTTTGGTTTTGATATCTAGCTGCTGTACTTCAGCCTTACTGAAGGGAGAGGCAGACAGCTTTTAATAATAGGGTTGTGATGACTTTATGAAAGGGAAGTAATACTTAATCAACATGACAGACTTCTGTGATGAGATGACTAGCTCAGTGGAAGAGCAGAGAGCAGGCAGTGTTGTTTATCTTGGCTTTAACAAGGCTTTTAACACCATCTCGCATAACATCCTTACAGGCAAACTGATGCAGCCCAGGCTAGGAAAGTGGACAGTGAGGTGCACTGAAAACTGGCTCAGCTGTCAGGCTCACACAGCTGTGATGAGCAGTACACAAAGTCTACCTGGAGGCCAGTAACTAGCAATCAACCCCAGGGGTTGACACTGGGGCCAATAGTGTTTGACATCTTCATGAATGACCTAGACAATGGGACAGAGTGCCCCCTTGGCAAGTTTGCAAACAGTACAGAACTGGGAGGAGTGGTTGATACAGCAGATATGTCTGCTGCCACTCTGAGGCACCTCAACAGACTGCAGAAATGGCCCAACAGAAACGTTATGAAGTTCAAGAGGGGAAGAGGCAAGTCCTGCACCTTGGAACAAATAGCTACACACATCAGGACAAACTGACATATCAAGACAAATAAAGAGATGGCTCTGAACGTCCTGGTGGACACTGAGTTGATCACCAGCCAGCAATGTGCCCTTGCCAGCAAAGATGATCAACAGCATTGAGGGCTGCATTATGAAAAACCTTACCAGCAGGCTGAGGAAGGTCTTTCTTCCCCTGTGCTCAGCCCTGGGTCCAGTTATGGGTTCTCCAGTACAGAGAAAGGACAAAGTACAGAGAAAATATGGACATATTGGAGCAAGTGTAGTGAAAGACTATGAAAATGATGAGCACTTGTCATACAAGGAGAAGCTCAAAGCACTGTGGGTACTTAGCCTTAAGAAGACAAGGCTCAGTATGGATCTTACCAGCCTGATTTTAGGTGGAAGATGAAGCCATACTCTTATTAGGGGTGCTCAGCAAAAGGACAAGAGACAATGGACACAAAATGAAATAAAAGAAATTCTATTTAAACAGAAGGATTTTTTGTGGGGGGGAAAGAAAACTGGTTGCCCAGAATAGTTGTGGAGTCTCCATGCTTGAAGACACCAAAAGCCCAGCTGGACTAGGATCTGAGCGTTCTGTTCCAGATCACTCTGCTCTGAGTAAGGGCACTGAACCAAACAGTCCTCTCCAACCTCAACCATTCTGTGATTCTGTTGTTTTCAAAGATGGATAGGAATTCTGCAAAACACGCCAATTCCAATTCACAGGAGGAAAAAAATGAAACACAAAAATAGCCTCCTCCATCCCTTCTCCCCTCCCCCCTCCCTCCCCCAACAAAAAAAACAGACTAAGCCAGAACAGTTGTAAAGACCCTTGGTTTACCTGAGTGAATTACTTGGAAGCTCCTGACAGGCCATAGTGTTAGAGCTGGGCATACAGGATTTACCAGCTTTTGTTATAAATCAGGAAGCCCTAGAAGCACCTGCTCCAGCTGCAGACTATGTTCTCCCTGTGCTATCTCCCTGAGTCCCCCCAGCCCAAGGCTGTAACAGGTTTTGCTACTCTAAAGGCATACCTAGCATCAGGAAATCAGAGATGGAAGAACCCCTACCAAGACAGGATCTTTGGAAGTTACATCCAGGCATGCACACACAATTTTTAGAAGGCTGGTAACATTTTCAAGTGTCAGTAAACATCCCTGGAGGACCATACGAGCAAAACCATATCTCTGAAACAAATTCAATTTTTCAGCTGCAAGAATATCAAGTCCTTGTTTGTGTACTAGTGCATTGAGGCACTAGTACACTCCAAAGTAATACACTCCAAAGAAAAGGGCTGACAGTCTGAAGACGACATCTGGCTCAGGAAGTTATTGGGCAAATAAATCTTTGGAAAATGCTCAGGATTAATTATAAAAATCCTCTCAGTCACACCAAATCATACCTAATCCTGCTCACACATTGGCTTAGCTCATAATGAAGGAGTTCTCTATCATGTGGACTTAACACTGGGAATATGACATTCCTTCCTCAATCCCTCACCTCATCTCAAGAGGAGGAATGCATGGTGAAAGCTTTGGTATAGAACAACTGCTATAATGCGATAAATTCCCTCATAACTCATGTCTTTCAGCACTCATGCCTGTCACAGCAATTAGCATTTTATCTGTGAGGCTGCCAATAAATAACAAGTCTCATATTAGTTCATTTGCTCATGTCGCTTTTAATGAATGATGAATGACATTTCATCCATGTATTGTAAGATACTGGCAAGAAAACTCTTTATCTTACACAGCACAGCCTCCCCATCTGCCGTCTGCAAAACCTTAACTAGTCAGTCACAAGGTATTGCTTCTTCATCCACCAGCTGAAGTACAGAACACAATTCAAATATTAAGTACTTTTAACCACTGAATAATGACTGTAGCTCTTCACAATATTAGAAGGTAGTAGAAAAAGTAGAAGCCCTTCTGCAATGTACTTCAAGTTGTAAAAAATCCCCTTTCATGTTTACATACTACACTCGAAAAATTCCTTCCGTTTTCCACCTACGCATTAAAAGTCTGTGATAAACAAGGAAGAATCCTATATGCAGCATCCTCTTCTGCAACTTCATAAAATTTGAAATTGAGCAGAACCTTCTGCCTTAATTTCAAAGGTTTAATTCTGTTAAGTGATTTTTAATTTCCCAAACCAGATACACGGAAAAGAGTTACTTTTTGCCTCTGATAAACCTATCATGTATAATTGGCATTAATTAGATACGTCATGGTGCAGGGCAAAGATTATAAACTATTGATAGTGCACAGGGAATTACTCCTGCATGAAACAGCAGTGAAAAATTCCTTATGTTACTTCACTGTTTACCCGCTTTGCATGTTTAGAGCACTTTCTGAACAGAGGCTGTATAGAAATGTATACGTATTTCACCAAATGAAACATACATTAATTTTTAAAAAAGACAGAAAGTATGACAATAAATCAGACACTCACCTTGTCAACCAATGTCCAAAGTCTGGCCGATGAGCCCACTGGACACCTGTCTGATTCAATGATCGAAGTAGCCGACAGCAAATAAGAATGATCCATGGACTTGCTAAGCTTATCCACTTATCTGATCCTTTTATGAATTCAGCTGAAGAGGTGGCCTTGCCCAATTTTGAATTACCTGATGCTGGAATGTCTATATTCTTGCACTCAGAGGCTTCCCCAATACTATCAAAATTTTGTTTCACAGTGGTACTATGTTGAGGGTCACATTCTTTCAGAAGAAAATTGTTTCTACAAAGTTCCTGACATAGCACCAAACAAAGCGTATTGATAAGAAAATACCAGGTTTGATGTTCCTCTTCTATAAAACTGCTTGCCCCCAAACTCAAAACATGGCCAATTGTTCCAGCCAGAATCAGCACATCTATTTCTGACCAGCTGGAACTGGACACAACTGGATTCTGCAAACAGGGAAGAAAAAAAAAAAAAAAAAAAAAAAGGTGGTGAAAGTGTATAAAAATTTCACTTGTGAAAATTCATAGCATGCTTACAGCAGTTTCCTCTAAGACAACAAAATAAACAGTGAGACAAATTATTTCTACCTTGACAAATCCACAAAAATTTATAAAAGAATCATTTTAGTGTAGCCTATTTAGCTAGCATTACAACATAATCATACTTTTTAGAATTACATTCTGTTTAAGGGAAAAAACTTCTCCATGAATAATCATCATAACTGTACAGATTGATTCCCTACCATCGTGTAACAGAAGGTTTGAAAAAAGCTTTCCCCCATTGCGCAGCCATAGCAGTAAAAATAGAAATCCTGCAGAAATCAAACTTGAGACGCAGATAACAGGTAATTTTCTAATAGTTTAAATCTGTGCTACCCTCAACTCAGTATAGTAACAGCCTTCACTACTCAAATTAACAAACATTATTTGCATACAGTCTGATTAACCTTGCTTAGCTTGAAATGTGCCTTTCATCATAAAATCTGATTTAAACCTTACCCATCTATTTTTCACTTCACATGCTGTGCCCATCTAAAACCATAATATTCTTTGTCTAATGCCTCCATTAGTTTGATTTCCTGTTCACAGCATCTACGTGGAATTGCCGCATCTTCACGTCTCTCTGTGATACGGCTAAAAAGAGAGTGTATGGGCATGTGGAAGGTGAGAGCATCTGGTTCACTGATGTTATCAGGTAAGGGACCTTTTCAGCTCACAGGGAATATGAAGTAACTGGGAAAGCCATATAAAGACCACACAGAGACACAAACCTGATAAGTAAGCACTAAGGGAGATGATAAAGACAACCAAAACTCTTCAGTCATTAACTGAGAGGCCATTAAGAATGCACAGGCATAGCTCTGAAAAGCATCAGCCTAGACTTTGTAACAGATAAGGCGGAAGTGACAGAATGTGGGTATTATGGATATCTGATGGTGCCTGTGGATCTACACAGACTCATTAAGCAATGCTTCAGGAAAGCATCAAAGGTCGGGCAGAGAGGGCAGTGAGGAACAGCCTGGAGGTAGGGTGCAAAGGGAGGGGAGGAAGGACAAAGAGGCCAGAGTCACATATAAGCAGGTGCCAGTCAGTGCACTTCTCTGACTGAGCCCTGTGGCCGATCACTGCTGCCTATCCTGTCTTATTAAATCTTCTCCTTCTCTTTCTGTGCTACTCCACCCTCTGTCCCACCGGTGGGTGCTGCAAGGTCTCACTGCAAGTAGTTGGAGACAAGCCTGCATGCCAGCAACTTGAGACCAGAGCAAGGAAAAGCAAATGGCAGCAACTGGAGCAGGATCACAGGTCATTGGACTCACACGCCTGTAGTACCAGGGACTTCAGTGCATGAGGGTTCACATGCCAGAGACTGGAGTGGGGACCGCAGCCCACCAGGACTGTGTGCCTCAGGTGCCAGCAGCTGGAGGGATGACAGTGCAAGAGAGGTCAGGTTTCAGCAATAGGGAAGAGTGACCGTGGATCACCAAGCTTGCAGGTTTGCATCAGCAACTGCAGAGCCCAGAGCAAGCACCTATGTGTGACAGGTGACAGGGCCACCGACTGAAGGGACCTCTGTCTGTTTAACTTCTCAAAGTCTGAGCCAGAGGTGGGAACAAGGGCCCAGGCTGGGCATGTGCAGCTGGGCTCCAGCAGCAAGGCAGGACAAACACCCCAGCCCTGGAGGCCACCAGAGCCAGAAGGGACTTGCTAACATCCCCTAACAAATCAGGTTACGTACTTGTGAAGCATTTTGGAAAAGAGACTGTCAAAAATCATCCCTTACCATTTTATTTTCTCATTAATTTTTCCTCTATTACAGAATATCAGAGTATCTCTTAAACTGGTATTTTAAAGACCTGATAAACAACAACTTAAAAGCCAAATCAAAACTACTGCATGCTCTTTTTTACTTCAAAACAGAGATCACTGAAGCTACTTTCACGTTCATTTCTTCAGCTGCACGCTTCAACCTCATCATCCTCCTACATTTGACCTTATGAACTTTAAAAAACAGCCTTCAATATTCATACAGATGAAGCTCACAGAGAACATTCTCACATTCAGAGATGCACAGTGTAAACCCTGAACTGTTTAAATAATTTGTTAGAAAAATCTAGAAACTCACTAATCTTAGGGCAGGTAACAAGGAAGTGGTATAAGCAATACAAATATCCCTGAGCATCTTAGATGCAAGTCTCGCTTATGCTTAAGATTTACTGACAGCAGCATATGTGTATTTGTTCCATAAACAAGACCATGTAACATGGAGAGAACAACAGACACACTTGATGCAAGAAGTTAGTTAACGCTATCTGGAATTTTGCTTTGAGGAAAACAACTTTTGCAAAATCAAGATTTTATAAGATATATGTGAAAGAATGCAGAAGGTACAGTTAAAGTTATCACCTATTCACGTCACCTCCATTTCTCACATTGTTAACAAAATATATTACATCAGTCACTTCACTTAAAAATAAAGAAAAAAAAAATACAACAAAAAAGTCCCCATGAGGTTACGTACAGCAGTAACGGCGGGGGGAGGGAGGGGGGATCCCACTAAAAATTTGCAGAAGAACAGTCATAATCCAAAAAACTGCCCAGGCCCAATCTAAATTTACTAGTATTTGAGATGTCTTTGGTGCTTTTAAGACCACTTCTTTTTGTTTAGTACTCTACTCTGAAAATCAAATACCATAAACTGGTATTTGGAACAAAAGGATGAGGTAGAGAGGTAGTCTGTGCAGAGACCAAAGATGATGAAATTCACAGAGCTGAGGCAAGAAGAGTACATGACTAAACTACAGAAGGTTTAAACTCCAATAATTCTATCATGCTGACCTTAAAAGATCTTTATTTATAAAGACCATTATTTATAAGCAAGCACATAAGCACCATCTGCTTCCAGAGACAAAGGAATCTGAGATCCTCAACAAATGAGAATGAACCAGTCGTCAATATGTCTTCTTTATAAGCCATAACATAAAATCTATATAAGGATTGTTCTCTTGCATCTGTTTGCCATCAGTACTGATATGAAAATGGAAGAAATGATGTATTATCAGTGGGAAACATGCAAAAGCCTCATGAAAATGATGGTGTTAGTGTGAAATGTCCCATTGTCAGAAATCTGTATTTATTCCCTGCTTGACTGACTCTCACAACTCCAGTGAAAAGAGAAAAAATGTACTCCTATATTCACATCAAAGGATTAATGTCCAATGGCAATTATTGATAAACCACATTTCAGACCAGAGTTAGCCACTATGCAAAATGAAAAATTATCTTGCAAATTATCATCTCATAAGCCTTGATGTTCTAAGAAATACTGAAAATAGCTTCATCAAGTTTTTCTAAATTTACTGGTAATCCCTCATATATCAACTGTGCCTTATTAGGAATGCCATCATTACAGTTTTTTTTATACAGCCTGACCTTAGATTACTTAGATTGTACTCAGTTTTCAGATCTCGTTTACAGGCACAGAAATGTAGGTCCCGTTCTGATATTCACAGCTCTGTCTTTCTAGCTGCTGAATACCTGCAACCCTCAGGAACTCAGCAGGCACTCCAAATACTAAAACACTCATATGACTCGCACTGATGTCTTGGCAAATAATACAGAATCTTTTGTGTAGAAATTTATAAAAGACAGGCTTTCCATTCAAGCCTATAATCTCCCAAGACAAGCATTTTTAGCATTCGATGTATCAGCATTAGTAACTAAGTAATACAGAAACTGACCTCATTGCCCCATCTTTGAGGGTATCTTGCTAGCTTGTTGCAGAAGTGTGAGTACATAAACAATGGAATATATGCATCTCTGCCCATGAAACTTACATTTTCTTCACTTTAAAATAAAATGTCCGTCAGTCTATCTTCTGTGTCCAATTCTAGTCATTTTGCTTCTGTATGGTTGAGAGTAAAGCTCTTTTTCACAAAAATTAACCATCCATAATTAAGGCCTAGCGAATTTTACCATCACTTTTCAGATGAGAAATGTTTTATTTTTCATGGTCACCATCACCCAAAATTTAAATATTTATCATTCTGGTCCCTTCTGATGTTTGAGCTCCTTGCACCCAGTCTTGATTCCCAGTGATGATAACTTTCCTATGACAGAATATTACTTACTCCCACATTTTCAAAGCACTTTGGGGTCATTTTTGAAAGCTACCCAGTACAGGCAGCATCCAATTACCTTCACCTCACCGCCCAAGTCAAAAAAACACACAAAAAAAATTGAGATACAATTGCATAAAAATCCTTTATCATTCAATGAAGTAAAGAATATCATACAGAGGAGGAAAACCAATAATACTTCAAAATGAACACGGTATTTTAAGATAAAGAGAAAGAGGGACATTTTGATTACATAATTAAAACCACTATAATTTTGCATTAACAAAAGTTCTCAAAAGCTGTATTTGACAAGCTTTAACTTCTGTGTTATATTTTAAAAAAAACTACTGGTTTTGATTTATATCAGAAATAGGAATAAAATACAACTAGGAGTAGTAAACACCATACTTAAGTCAACTACCAAGCAATTAGAGTGAAGCTACGAACAAGAAGTTAAAATTTTGATGATTTTCTGGAATTCGTAAAGGGCTGCAGAACTATTTAAAGCCTGAAGTGTCATTAAAAGAAGTGACTGGTGCTGCTAGAAACACAGTAATCAGAACCCATAAATAACAGTCAGGAAGCAGATGCTAACACTGCCTGCACTGGTCTTCAGAAAATTCATGAACTTAGTAATCAGTTTCTATATTCAGCCACAGTGGGCAAAAAAAAGCATTAGAAATGAGAAGCACTTCAGAGAAATCTTTAGATGTTGAACGGAAACAATTTGAAGGAAAAAAAAGCTCTGAAACCATTAACAGGAGACCTTATCTTAATTACTTTTAAAATACCTACATTTTATTGTATAGCATGAGCTTAGAAAAGGCTTTTAGCTTTTTTAACTGGCATGACACTGATTCAGCAATCTACTCTTGCCATCAGAAGAGCAGGGCTTCAGAGCTCTTTCAAAAGTGAAGCCCATATGCAGACTTGCACTGTAGAGACACACAGGATGCAGACACCTGGATTCAGAGATACTCCCAAGTCACACAGAAGGTCCCTTCAAGATCAACACACAACACATACAGACAACCAGTTTCTCCCCTAAAGTCTTGGTATTCTATTGGAAAAGGGGATAGAAGGCGGGACATGAATGTTTGTGAACTACACTGTTTGTGCCCCAGTTCCCAGTAAAAACCCTCTCATGTCCACACTGCAAGTGACACCAGATTATCCACTGCTCCTCTCACAGTCTCCAGGCTCTGTCTTTGTATAAGCAGCTACCTGCAAAAGAATGACCATATTATTCTGCAACAGCCCTGAGACTGGTAAAAATGTAAATCAAATCCACGTCACTGTTTTTATACATTCTAATATGGAGGAACTTACTAACTAAATCTACAAAATATTTCAAGCTTGCTTTGGAACTTGAACAGAGACAGCAAAGCCTATCTGACTGATGAAATATACATCTAGCAATCCAGCCACCAATGGAATAGACTGAATACGGGATGACAAAAATGGATTTCTACATGTCTGGATACAAAGTCACGTCTGCCTCGACCAGAATTACTACTGCCTATACCTCATTAGATATACTTCAGCTTCACACATTTTCAGATATATCTCAGATACCAATATGATCACAGACAAACTTGGGATGGAGAATCCAGTATTTTTTATATTTATCTGCCCCAGCCTTAGAAAAACAAACACACACACAAACCTTCTGGAAAACATTGCTGAAAACCTCCTTGCTCATGTATTATCCACTGGAAGCAGATGATCCAATCATCTGCTGGTATGTCCTGAGGTCCCAGCTATTTAAACTCCAGAAAACATGTATGCACCAATTTCAGATATTCCTTCGTCTTTCTAGTTCAAACAAGAAATGCCTGAATCGATTAACTGTTCCATTACAGGCAAATGGAGATATTTTCAAAGGTGACATGAAAATAAGCATCTTCATGTCCAACAGATGCTAACTGCAGTTCAAGATCTTTAGGGCAGTGAGAAGGGCACACAGCAAGTTCACCACCCTGGACTTCAGGAAAGCAGACTTTGGCCTCTTTGGCAAGATGCTTGGTAGAGTACCACGGGATAACGCCCTAGAGGGAAGAGGGACCCAGGAAAGCTGGTTAATATGCACAGATCATGTCCTCCATGCTCAGGCGCGATGCATCCTGACAAACAGGAAGCCAAGCAAAACCACAAGGAGGCCTACATGGATGAACAAGAAGTTCCAGGAGAAACTCAAACTGAAAAAGGAAGCCTAAGAAGGGTGGAAGCAAGGACAGGTAGCCTGGGAGGAACACAGAGAAATTGGCTGAGCAGCCAGGGATCAGGTTAAGCTAAAGCCCAGACAGAGTTAAATCTGGCCAGGGATGTCAAGGACAACAAGCAAAGCTTCTAAAGGTACATCAGTGATAAAAGGAAGACTAGGAAAAATGTGGGCCCTCTCCAGAAGGAAACAGGAAACCTGGTTACCTGGGATACGGAGAAGGCTGAGGTACTCAACAACTTTTTGGCCTCGGTCTTCACCGGCAAGGGCTCTAACCACACCAACAAAGTCACAGAAGGCAAAGGCAGGGACTGGGAGAATGAAGAACCAGCCACCGTAGGATAAGATCACGTTCCAGACCATCTGAGGAACGTGAAGGTGCATAAATCCATGGGACTTGATCAGATGCATCCAAGGGTCCTGAAGGAACTGCTGGATGAAATTGCTAAGCCACTATCCATCATATTTCAAAAGTCATGGCAGTCTGCTGAAGTTCCTGCTGACTGGTAAAGGGGAAACATTTTTAAAAAGGGAAAAAAAGGAAGAGCCGGGGAACTACAGACCAGTCAGTCTCACCTCTGTGCCAGACAAGATTATAGAGCAGATCCTCCTGGAAACCATGCTAAGGCACATGGGAAATAAGGAGATGATAGGTGACAGCCAACATGGCTTCACTAAGGGCAAATCATGTCTGACAAATTTGCTGGCCTTCTATGATGGTGTTACAGCATTGGTGGATAAGGGAAGAACTACTGATATAATCTACCCGGACCCATGCAAAGCATTTGACACCACCCCACAGGAGATCCTTGCCTCTTAATTAGAGGGATGTGGATTTGAAAGTAGAGCACTCAGTGAATAAGAATGGTCATACTGGCTGGATGGTCATACTCAAAGAGTTGCAGTCAACAGCTCAATGTCCAAGTGGCAAGCAGTGACGAGTGGTGTTCCTCGCAGGTTGGTACTGGGACTGGTGCTATTTAACATCTTTGTTCACAACATGGACAGTGGGACTGAGTGCACCCTCAGCAAGTTTGCCAACAACGCCAAGCTGTGTGGTGTGCTCGACACGCTGAAGGGAAGGGATGCCATCAGAGCGATATGGACAGGCTTGAGAGGTAGGCCCGTGTAAACCTCATGAAGTTCAACAAGGCCAAGTTGCAAGGTCCTGCACATGCGTTGGGGCAATCCCAAGCACAAATGCAGGCTATGTGGAGAATGGCTTGAGAGCAGTCCAGAGAAGAAGGACTTGGGTTGATGTGAAGCTTAACATGAGTCAGCAATGTGTACTCAAAGCCCAGAAAGCCAACTGTATCCTGGGCTGCATCAAAAGAAGCGTGCCCAGCAGGTCAAGGGAGGTCATTCTCCCCCTCTACTCCGCTCTGCTGAGACCCCACCTGGAGTACTGAGTCCAACTCTGTGGCTCCTAAAATAAGAAGGATGTGGACCTGTTGAAGCAAGTCCAGAGGAGGGCCACGAAGATGATCAGAGGGCTGACGCACCTCTCCTATGAAGACAGGTTGAGAGAGTTGAGGTTGTCCAGTCTGGAGAAGAGAAGGCTCTGGAGGACTGTGTAGCAGCCTTCCAGTACCTAAACGGGGCCCACAGGAAAGAAGGAGAAGAACCTTTTATCAGGGAGTGTAGTGATGAGGGGTAACGGTTTCAAACTTAAAGAGTAGATATCAGGAAAAAATTCTTTACTGTGAAGGTGGTGAGGCAGTGGAACAGGTTGCCCAGGGAAGCTGAGGATGCCCCATCTGTGGAAGTGTTCAAGACCAGGTTGGATGGGGCTTTAAGTAACCTGATCTAGTGGACCGTGTTCCTGCCCATGGCAGGGGAGTTGGTACTAGATGATCTTTAAGGTCCCTTACAACTGAAACCATTCTATGATTCTATGATCCCTGTCCTAAAATGACAGAATTGTAATTGCCAGTGACATCAAATTTCACTTGTCAATAAAGGGGTTTTAATAATAAATAACAAAAGGGTTCTCGAATGCCAGATGGTCTCATAATTGGTACCAAAGACAAAAAGGAGAAAAGCTGCTGCTGAAACATCCTTCTTCAAGCAATAGGGGATTGGATCTAAAACCCCAACATCAACCGGAGAAAAAGTTCCAGCTGCAGTGATCTCTCATATGCAGAATGCGAAGTGCTGCAGGGAAAGATATCAAACTTGGATATAGTATCCTGGATATAATTTCTAATCAGTTTGTCTGATTTTGCTCAGTTTGTCCTCAAAGGCAGATGTACAGACAAAGCTGATCTGAGAAAGAAAGACAACGGAAATAGAAGGGATAGGTAAAGACTTGTTACACATACTGCTGTCTATGCTACCTAGGCATAGCTGACTAGGTGGAATCATCAGAAATGGCCAACAGATTATGGGTATGGAAGTGGCACTTCCTCCTCTAAAGTTACGCAGAAAGATTCAATCTAAAAGTGGAACAACGTGGATTATATGTGTGCTCATTCCATGTGTTCCTTGAGAAATTATTTGCCTCTATTAAGGAGTTATCAATTAAATCCTTTCATAAGGAAAGCCTTTCCATCCAACTCAAGTTTTGAATGTCAGGAGACATTTTGCAATTGCTGTTGTGATTGTTGACAAAGTAGCTGTATTAGCAATGTGTAAGCCACCTGCAGGAAGTTGTTCGCACCAGCAGCTGTCTCTCACCAACAAGGATGAAAACATGCCAAGAACAGATAAGAATGAAACCCTAAGACTCAGGGCCAAATTAAAAAGTCAAAGCTCATACCTGTCAACAAATACTTGGTAACAGCCCATTCTAAATTTAGTAATAGCCAAGGAATAGCAGCATCTTACCAGAATCCATTCTTTGATCTAGTAGGAAAGCATTTTTCCTGAGTCATACAAAGTTACTTTAAAGTTACTCCTACAGTAGTGAGTTTCACAAGGAATTAACTTATCTCTACCCACATAAGAAAGATTTCTGGTCACAGGCAAACTGAATTGCTTTGAGACTATCAACCTCAAAGAGAAAGCTATCATCTGTTGTCATTGCTCTCAACTATATTGAAGTGGAACGTCTGTAATTTTTACATAGGTCTAGACAGTCATAATCTTTAGGTTCCTAGTGTTTGCTAAAATTAGAAAAACTGGTAATAATTAAGATGAAAAATGAGCTTGCCTCCCATAGTTGTGTTTGTTTATCATTGTACAGCAAGTAAACATTAAGTTTCTACAGCAGTGGATCATTAGTTATTATTTCAAGACCATAATCTTTTACTTTTTCTAAGAAAAATTTCTACCTCTTTTACAATAAAATACAGAAAGCTAATAAAGGCTTTAAGTCGAACAACTCAGAAAGGGCAGAAGTGAACTGAGTCCATTTAAAGACCAACACACCCCTAAGTACCAACAGCGTTAGCAAACTGTACAACTAGACATCTCATTCAGCAGATTTCTCCATTCACATTGACCAATTTTACTTTCTTCATTTTATTTGCCTTTAAAAGAAACCCACACAAGCATCATTAGCTTTGGCAGCAAAACATTAACACTACTTTGACAAAAAAATTTTCAGCATGAAAAGCAATCTGTGATTTATGCTTACAAAGACTGTTCTGTTAGCAGCTATACTTCCTTCCCTGATTTCATTATGCAGATGTTGTTAGCTGGTTTGTTACTCTATTTTAGTCTATCTAAACGATCAACAGACACACCTAAATATTATGTGGCCAATAAATAGAAACATAGGAATGAAATACCATGTTCTATCAACTACTCACTTTTTAATCACTTTCAATACATTGAAATGAATTGCACTGAAGAAAACTGAGAAAGGGGAAAAAAAAAAAAAGCTGTCTTCAGGACAGAATGCTTCTTCAGGAGTCCAAGACTCTTCTCAGAAAAGTAGGATTTCCAAGAAGGAATAATACAAATTCAGAAATTACAGAAAAAAAATTTATAAACTTGTATAGTTTGAATAATAAAAATCAGCAGTCTTACTTTTAAGAATTTAGATTTATAATTAAGCTCGGGAATTACAACCTATAGCTGCAGAGAGTGCTATATTAACCTCCACTCACGAGTAGTGAATTCTCTGAATTACATGAAATATAGCAGTTTCTCTAAGTCAGGAAGTTTGCTCTTTAGCTTGAAGGACTATGTAATCATATCATGAAAGCAATGTACTTGCCAGATGTTGTCACACACTAGAAAATGAGGTCCTAAAACTCCAAACGTGACTCAAAGAAACGCAGACTGACAAAGGACTGTATTGCGCAGAGGTTGCATCATCGAGTTGCATCATCGAGTAGAGTGCTATGAGCATTAAAGTTACTGAATTTGAGACCTTTGAAATATATGACTAACAAGCACCAGAGAAACCAGCTAGAAGCTGATTTTATGGTGTGACTGACAGTTCTTGGCATATTAAGTTCCACAGTGAAAACAGAGTAAGACATTGCAAATTCTATTTCCTTGAAATTACCTGAATACAACAATAAAACTCATTAAGTACCTTACAGAAGCTAACTACTGACACACATCTGAGAATATCTCTGAGCATGCCAGAGATTGTAACAAGCTCGATTTCTTAAACTTAAAAAACATAAAAAGTTTAACTTAAAAAGTAGAACAGACAGATTAATTTTGCTCCCTCTGTTACAGTTTCAAAACTATTTTTTAAAAGAGCATTAAGAATACCAATATAAGAAAGGGTACTGGCAAAGTATTGTCTCATTAGTCTTAGAGCATTAATGTCTGTGGTATTTGGGAAATACCGGATCATCACCGGTGCATGTTGTTGCAAAATATCATACATAGAATCATCGAATGGTTTGGGTTGAAAGCAATTGTGAAACATCACTGTGTAACAGCATAAAATTTGTAGACAGCGTCACTGTTTCTGATCTCATAAAATCAACTGCTAAATAATTTACACTAATTAAAACATTTCTTAAAGTAATGTGAAAATAGGCACTTCTATAATCTTCATTATAGCAATCGGTATCATGCCACTACATTTCAACTACAGTTTTAAATTATTCAAATTACACTACAAATAACAATTTCTTTAAGTACACACAGAGAAAACCTTCATAACACTTTATCTGAAAGTATGCGATAAAGAGCAAAACATTTTGAACCATAATTAATGCATGCTCTCACCTTCAGTGGAACTCTGGAGTTCTCAAAGATCTTTGTAACAGCAGATAAAATACCACACATGAGTGCGGAAATCAGCATCATCACTCCAACTGCTGTTAACCAGGACATACTGCAGAAATAGCATAAACTTTGTGCTGATGTGCATACAATGACGTGAACTGCACACAGCATCAGGCACATCAAGTAAAACAGCAGAGAGAATAGTGGAGGGGAGAGGGGAACTTCAAATTCTGCCCGGCTGCTCAGGGCCTTTGGAACACTGAGCAAAAGCAGCAGCAGAACCTAGAAAAAAATAGGGAATTAATACTTAAAAGAATGGGAGTTAGATAAAACATACAGTGAGAATTCACACAAAAAATCATACTGTTTTCATCCATGTCACTCTGATAGTTTACATACTTCATCAAAAAAACACTGTGAAGAATTATGCTGGATGTTTTGTCTTTAGTAAGATACTACCACATAAATGGGAGAATCAATGATTTCATTTATTAAGGCTTTGGACACACATGTTACTGATCACATGCATGATCTTCATTCCCTGCAAAGTAAGAGCTTTAACTCCCAGTATCAAAATAGTTTGAAGCAAACAAATTTGAACCGTTGTCACCTGTAACTGCCTAAAGTTACATAGACACTTTGCCAAAGGCCATTTATCTCACTTACAATGTGCAAGATACAAATACACAAAGATCCTGCTGAGGTCAATAGCTTTCCAGACCAAGTAAAGTTACACTATCACATAAGCGTATGCTGTGTTCCAAGCTTCTGAATTTTCCCAGTATTTGTTTTTTGTACCTCTTCTCATCTTAATTTGATTTATTGGTTTTACTTTCGCTTAGATCTAACATGCACACAAATCAGGCAGAATTCCAAGTTTCCTCTCAGGTAATTGCAGCAGTGGAGAATAATTTCTGCTACTCATGTACGTACCCTTACAAGTAAAGGGAAAACTCAGGCACATGCTAAAATGCTTTACAAGGGGCACAGATGGAGCTAGGACTAGACTGTACTCAATCAGCTTGTGCTAGGGCAACATTAAAACAAATTATGATAAAAACAACTATATCACACCATTGCCAACCTGTAATCTTTCACTGTCACTTGTGAGGACTTCTACCTAAAATTTTTCTCACAACACAGTAAGGTACACTAAAGAAGATAAAAAAAAAATCCAATGCTTGGCAGTAGTCTTCCTTCTTCTTCATATTCTACTTCACACAGTTCATTTGGTTATGAAAATATGAGGTTTCACAGTATCAAACTGGCTTAGGTCCTACCTTTTAACACAGCACTTACAATTAAAACAAAGACAGCACTCATGATAGGAAAATGCTCAAATTGCAGTTATCTACAAATCTAAGTTTAGTTCTTTTGAGCAAATGCCCTGTTATCAATTCATGTCTTGGAGATGTTATCCTCATCTGAAATAAAGGATAAATGGCGTTTATAGCATGGCATAGTTTGAAGTCACCTGTGAGATTCCCTACCTTTATTTTTTCAGTGACAGTGGAAAATACATATCAAGACAAAATGATTTTCAAAAGCAAGGCAGTTTCTTGAGTACTGCACTGGACAAAAGAAAAAACTCCAGCAGCTTTGCACCAAGTCTTACAGTGATGCTGAGCAAGCTCTTCTCAACCAAAATTTTCATCATTAGTAGCTGCATGTTTCTTTTGATTCAGGCCCATTGAGTAAAATACCCAAGATCTGTTTGCAGAGCCACTAAGCGCCTACAACTGCATTCCAGGAAAAAAAAGAAATCCAATGCTTCAGGTCTGAAGTAACTGCCAAGAGCTTGAATACATAGGTTTCCAAAACAAATGAATAAAAAAGAAATACAAGCATTTCAGCTCTGTGCTATGCTTTGTTCACCTCCAGATTTGCCATCTGTAGCGTGGGAACAGAACCTACCATCTCATCTCCCAAGGGCACTGTAGAACTAATTCCTGTGAAGCGGCTGGAGTGGTAAACCCCGCTAGGCAGTCTACCAGAAAGCCATTTCAGATATACTCTGTACACAGAGAACAGTGCATATGAGACAAGGCACAGAGCCCTTCCAGGGCAAAGGAGACTCAAATACTAAATAGCTGCTCATGTACTGTTCCAGGCACTGAACAGGGCCAGTGCTACAGCAATTACACAGTCTCGTACAGTGCCGCACACATGCAAGGACTGAATTAAGCCTGTAGTAGGTATTTCCATCCTAGAGAAAACGCTTATTCTTATAAAAGTTGACACTCATGTCATCTAAAAGGTCAGTGCAAGCTTCGGTTCAGTATGCGCGCATGGTATCCTTTCAGCATGGTTCTCAAAGCATTACCACAGAGGATATTTCCAGCATCTGAGATTTGGCCAAAATACCAATTGCAGAGAACCACTTAAAATTCCAGACATGGGATATCTTATCTTTATTCCTGCATAAGATATAAAGTGGAAACCCAGCACCTTACAAGCAAGCATTTATTTCAGGACTCACCTATTACTACAAAGAGCAATTCCTGGAATTGTGAAAATTGTACAAATAAGGTACTGCCTATTCTGAGCAGCTACTCTCACTGTTAGATAAAGAGGAACAGGTAGGAACTTACTTGCCAGACTTTTTGGGGGTTTTTTTTGTTTTTTTTTTTTTTAATGCAGTAAGGCTATTTTAAAAGTAGAAGTCTAACTAATATGGGAGTAATTTAAGTTGTATCGCATCTGCATATTTACCGTAACTAGTTACACCAAAACATAAGTATCTCATATCAAAAAGCTCTCTTAAATCATTTTAAAGGCCAAGTTATACTTTAGAATGAATTCTAACCTCATCCAAGCATAGAGTTCATACTCAGTAATTCTAAAGACCAGTAAGAGTATACACTAAGTAGTCAAAACCTAGAAACTTCTATATCTGTGCACTTAGCTTTTTCACAGAAAGACGTTATTTTCATACCTCCATAATGATCACAGTCCCCACCATCATCGAATACATGTCATATTGTGCCACTTGTTTGCTTAGTGAAGAACTCAGAGTCTTCAATGCCTCCAAATACTGTTTCAGGACCTTTTTGCCAAGATTTAAGAGTATTTCTGAGTTATTCCCCTCTAAATACAATTTTATCCAGTTACCATGGGACTTTTCTGCTATCTTAAAGTGTTCATATCCAGGATCTAAGGGGGGGAAAAAAAAAGAAAAAAAAAAAAAGAAGTAAGAGGATCCGTGAACAAAGGAAGATTAGAGAGGTGGTTGTATTTTTATATTTCCTTGTATAAAAATAAATTGCTATGAGGGTTGAAACTTTTTTTACACCTAGAAAGTTACATTATCTTCCTGCAGCAATATCATAATGACCCAGTTACTCAGAATAAAAGCAATTAATCCCTAACCTGATAAAATGTCAAGACCTCTAAAAGCGCCAAATGTATTAAAACATCCGTTTACTCTTACAAAAGGTTTCCAGGACAAACTTATTCAAATGCTTTAAATACTGAAAAAAAAGTCATGTTTCCCATTGGAGCCACTCATTATCCAGGCCACATTGTATAAGCCAAGTGCAAAATGATCAAATAGCTGATCTCTGGAGGAAACATCAAAGGACACATACACACCATATTAGGGACCTCAATTTTGCTGCAAAGATAGTGAGAGTCAGTTGGTAACACGAATCCACAAGGGGATTTTGAAGCAGTAATAGAAAAGGTAGCAGCTGAAGTGCACAGTTTGTCTTCAAGTATTTGGACTATGAAGTTGGTGCAAAGCAATCCTCAGCAGCAAAACTTAGCAACTCTGCTTTAGTGTAAAGATGGCCCGCAGTCTAACTCGATTAAAAAAGAGAAAACTTGATACTGAGATCAAGTTACGGAAGTAAGACTCTTGTGGCAGGAAGTGATTTCATGATGGCCTATCTACATCTAAAGAAATTCTGACCTGAAGAAAAACAAACAAAACCCAAAACCAAACTAATAATAAATTAATAAAAATTCAAAAAACAAAACCAACCTCCAGGACACATATCTGTTCTCTAGATGTAGGTAATATTTTCTTGTAGAAATGTAGTTTTGATTAAGTCTTCTGATAAATACACGTGCAAACAGGACTGCAGGTGAACACTGACAACATATATGACGACTGTGGTCTGCTTTCAGAACTGGGGATGAGGACAAGACTAGCAATAACGTCTGTCCCTGAAGGAAGTGATTTTAAATCAACTATTGAATTCTGTCAGTTTCAGGTTTTAATGCAAATGTATCTTTTTAATATAGGTACAGAGACATTACATTTTCTTTTCTTTCTCTCTCATACTGTAAAAACATATCTGAATTAGTCTATTCTCTCTAAATTTCTTTTAAAAGCTTGAGTGAGGACAACAAAAGACACAGGAAAGAAGCAAATAGCCAAATCCTACATTTTAGAAGTCCTCTGCAAGTACGGCAGCAGTAGCTTTTCTCCTAGATGAATTTCCCCTTACTGGTTATTCCACAGAATTCTTATTTTACACCAACTGTTCTGGTTCATACACGCCAAAGTGCAAGTATAGAGAGAACATGATTCAAGTCGATTTAAAGGACACAAGAAACTACTCTACTATTTTATTCTCTCATCAACTACCATTGATTTTCATCATCAACTTTACCATTACTAAACATTTACACCAAAAGCTGCAGCACAAACTTGATAGCCTTTTTACCTCCCAAAAAGATACACTCAACAGTGACAATAACCATATTCCACAGGCAAAAACAGAAGAGCATCAGTTTGCTTACACATGGAAAAAAAAAAAAGTAAACACTCACTACAAGCATGAAAATAAAAAAAAATTAAAATAATTTCTGCCAAAATCATTATAGTGGGTCCTACATGCACCTGAAGAGCATTCCATTCACTTCATATAAGTTTAATTTCAAGAGTATTTACCTAAAATAGAAAAATTAGGTCACCTTCTGTGTTTTATTGTAAATGTAGAAAACAGTGTTGTTCCTGAAAGCACTTAAGACATGTTTTCCCTCTTTATTTCATAGGTGCATAACCCCATACTCCTACATGCCATGTAACATTTAAAATGTTGGTCATTGAGTATAGTATGCAACCACAACATAAATTCAATCAACAACACAAGGAAAGCAAGGGAGTAACTTTCAGAAACTTGTATCTCACTGGAAATTATGCTGTGTGTGAACATTCACATATATCCGTTTTTTGCAAGAAATAAATATTTAATTTCACTTCACATCAATAATCCTTGCAATTTCCCTGCAATTTCACTTGAAAGTTAACGGAAATTTAAGGGCAAAAAGGTGATTTGGAAATTTTTATGTAACAAGCCTATCATTATCTTCCCATCTTGCAATCCTTACCTTCTTAGCTAACAGTAGGGGAAAACATTTGCTGTACACTTTCAGACAAAGGTTAAAGCAATGACTGAAGTAAGTTTGGTGTCACAAAGACTTAAGTTACACATCATTTTTACTCCTGGTAGATCAATAGTATATCAGACTTGGAAAAAACCCACCATGTTCTTTGTTAAGCCTTTTCAGCACGAGTACATTATTAAATCCAGAAACATTTTTAATTTTATTTCAAGTGAATGAAGACGAATGAAGTACTTCTGTTCACAATTCTTGTACAGTTATATAAGAATTATGCTCACTATTTCTAAGTCTCTTATCACTATAAGACACTTTGTGATCTACTACAGGCTGAATTCAAAGTGCGAATTTTAGAAAGCAATGTTTAACCCAGAATGTCCAGTCTGGTGTCACAGGACTTCTAACAGACTCCAAAGCACGCTGATCCTGCTATGTAGGAGGCTTGCAGGTATCTGTTAGAAAGTACAATTCAGCCATCAGCAAATATGTGTATATTGAGATAGCTGCCAGTGCACATGGAGACTTTCATTTCCCTACCATAGTTTTTTGAACAGTGAATTCCCTGGAAATTTCCTCTTCCAGTATATTTGAAATAAGAGTTAAATATTCATACTTTTGAGGAAATCCAGAAATCTAAAAAGAATCATCTAAAATAAGCTTTAATCAAACCGAGATTTGATATGACGCTATTTCATTAAACAGAACATTGAAATGAGTTCAAGTTATATTTTGAAAACTCAATAAATTCTCTCCACATCTTCTGCTTGTGTTCTGCTCCCTCTTCATGCTTTTTGCCTAGTGTCCCTCTTCATTCCTTTCAGCATTTTTATTTCGTTCTCATCTACCTCTTTCCATGCAACCGCCCACCAAACCTAGTCTGTCCACATTACCAAAGATGACCGTCAAACCCCACATTTACATCTTTGATATATATCAAGTGAATGATACAAAGATCCTGCAGAAAGGAACAAAGGCCCTATCTCTGTGCTGTAAATTACAATACTTTCTGCAGGAATTCCATGTTTTGCCCTTCAGAAGAACCTAGTCTTTTTGAGCTGAAGAGCTGAAAATAATAATTATTTTTTTAAAAGCAGCTAAGCTTAGACTATTCCTGCAAGTATCTTCACTTTAAACTGAAGGTCCAGTCATAGGCATTTCTCTTAGCATTCAACTGAAATGTCATGATCCACCCGTTGCTACTGTCCGAGAATCTGCATTGGAAAGCTTGAATGTGCAGCAGCAAACATGAGGGAGATGTCTAATTGGGTTATCTTCTGGGGTTTCTTTCCCTCAAAAAACCTGGCAACACACCTCGTCTGTGGAATTCAGAAAACATATGGTCCCAGACTTGTGAGCACAACTCTGATGAGTATCCAGATAGTCCACAAATAAAAACCAAAGCTTCAGAGCAGGATGAGCTAGAGCAGATTGCTCAAGAACTGTGTCCAGTCAGGTCCTGAATGTCCCCACAACCATTCTGGGCAACTCATTCCAGTGTGAAACAAAATTTCCTGTATATCAATTTTTGCCCCCTACCTTCTATCTATTCACTGGACATCACCAAGCAGACCTTAGTGCAATCTTCTTTATTCCCTCCCATCATGTATTTCCTACATTGATAACATCGCTGCTGAGTCTTCTATCCAAGCTGAACAGTCCTAGCACCCTCAGCTTCTCCTTGTATGACAGATGTTCCAATCCATTCATCAACTTGATAGCCGTTCCCTGCACTCATTACATTACATCCGTGCCTTTCTTGTACTGGGGAGACCATAATTGGCACAGGACCACAGATGTGGTCTCCAACAGCTAAGGAAAGAGGAAGGATTGACCCGCTGATGAATGACCTCCTAATGCAGGCTTGGATGTTATTGGCCCTCCTTCCACAAGGGTGTATTGCTGGCTGATGTTCAACTTGGTGTCCCCAAGGACCCCTTGCTCTTCTCCAACAAGCTGCCTTCCAGCCAGTCAGTACCTGATCTGCACTGGTGCATGGAATTATTTCCTCCCAGGTATAGGATTTGGCTTTTCCCTTTGCTGACTCTTAAGAGGTTCCTGTCAGCTATTTCTCTAGTCTGTCAAGATGCCTCTGAGTGGCAGCACACCCACTTCCTGTATCAACCACTCCTCCCAGTTCTGTACTGTATGCAGACTTGCTGAGGGGGCGCTCTCATCACCCAGGTCACTAATAAAGAAGTTAAACAATATCAGTCTGTGTCAAGCCCTGGCATTGATCACTAGTGACTAGCCTCTACATGGACTTTGTGTTGCCAATCACAACCATGTGAGCCCAGCAGCTGTGCCACTTTTCAGTCCACCTCACTGTCCAGTTATCTAGCCTGAGCTGCAACAGGATGGCTGAAGCACCATGAGCACCACAGATGGTGAACTTGGGGCTTCCTCAAGTTTTCTGAAGACCTACTAATTCTTCCCAATCAGACTGTCTGTAGCAGACACCCATGTTGGTCTGTCCACTAATCCTGACCCAGAAGTTCTCAACTGTTTCATCATCCACACCCAAGCAGAGCTCCATGCACTGCCACTGCTCTCTCACATAAAGCGCAACTCTCCCTCTTCACCTTCCCAACTTACAGTCACAGAACTATAGAAAGGTTCGGGCTGGAAGGGAAGGTACCTTTAAAGATCATCTAGTTCACCCCTGCCAGCATCAGCAGGGACAACTTTCACTAGATCACCACTCGTTACTGGTTTCCACTTGGACATAGAGCCATTGATTATAACTCTTCGGATGTGGCCATCCAGCCAAGTTCTTATTCATCCAAGTGTGCATTCATCAAAGACATATCTCTCTAATACAGCAGCAAGAATGTTGTGGGAGGCTGTATCACAGGCCTTAGAGAAGTCTAGGTAGATGACAACCGTAGTTTTTCTCTTGTCCACCGATGCAGTTACTCCATCGTGTAAGACCACTAGATTAGTCAGGCACAATTTGCCCTTGGTGAAGCAATGTTGGCTGTCTCAAATCACCTCCCCATCTTCCATGTGTTTTGCCTTCTCTTCCAGGAGGATCTGTTCCATGACCTTACTCAGCACGGAGGTGAGGCTGACTGGTCAGTATCTCCCAGGGTTCTCCTCTTCACCCTTTTTGAAAATGAGCATCCTTCCTGAAGCTGAATCTGATTACTGAATATGATGACTTCTTTGCAAGATAATCCCTTTCCTACAGGAATCACGACAGATATGCCTATACGTATAGGTACCTGTAGTGAGATAGGTGGGATGGTATTTATCTTCACTTAGAAGCCACACAAAATAAAGGGCCATTCATGCATGCTTTCAAACTACATGCAGCATTAAGCACTGAGTTAGTGACATTTTAGTCTTTCTAGGGCCTGAAGTACCCACATCAATCAAACAACACTAAACAAACCGCACATCTCTTTTTCCTGCCAATCTTAATCATCCTAACCAAAGTGTTAAGCACAGCCTTGCACATCTAGGGTGCTCTAAGAAAAACAAGACCCTGTAAGAAGTTTACAGCAACAGGGAGAATTCACCTTAAGACTCTACAAAAAGAGCTACCATGACTTGGATCTAGTTCCATGTTACTGAAATTTACCATTACAGAAAGGAGAGAAGCTCATCATGGATGTTTTGCCCTCAGTCCCTTTCCAGTAGGGTAGAACCTCTAATAGCAGTTTGCATTCACAAGTAGCATCAAAATTTCTCACATTTCCATCCTCAGCAATTTTGATTTAATTTCTCAGATGAAAGCTACAGCTGAAATTAAGCTGTTCCTGGACAAAAATAAAATGAAAGTGAAGATATAAACCAGAAGCTGATAGAAACTTCAGTCTGTTTCACCAGTACTTGCAGAAATACTGTCAGATGGAGCTTTGTGTTGGAATTTTCAGTAACACAGCCATATCCTGAACTCCACCAACACAGCAAGTTTCCTCACTTGACACAAATGGGTTAAGTGAGGAAATCTGTGCAGAAAAAAAAATATCAGAATAGATGGAGCATGGGTCCTGCTATTGGCATGTTGCTACCATAAACGGCATTTGTTTTGTTAGACTCTGAATGGGATTTAATTATGATTAGAAGCCGTGATGTTGAAAGATAATTAATTCTTGACATACAATGATCACCTTGCTAAACTTTACGTTGTTATCCACTTTAATTATTCATAGCTTTAACACAGCTCTGCATTCTCATCCAGTTATTTTAATGATTCAACAGATTATAAATCAAGAGATAAGGACTTCTAGCTTCACAGTCACTTTAAGACAACAATAACTTCTAACATCCATGGTAAAATATTCTCCTTCATCCTCTGACTCAATTTTTTTTCACATAGTTATCATATTAACTTGCTTGCTTATATTGCAGTTTGTATCATGCTTCCTAGCAAAATACTATATATTGCTAGGTTTGGTTTATGTTTTCAACTTGTTTTTTATTCTTTCCTCCAAATACACACACACCCGTATTTTTAGTAACCAACTTTGCAGTTCTCTAGGTTCTCATTCCAAGCAAATGCATACATAGGAAGGAAATAAAAAGATAACTTACCATAAATTATTTCCCAGCTTTACTTGAAGTATCTTTTTATTTAAACAATAAATGCACTCCATTGTGCTATTCCTCCAAATAGCTCAGAACCAGTGCCCTATGTACGACACCTCACAAATGGCAGATACGAAACCACTGAGATTTAACTACACAGGCAGTTTTACTTTAAACATTATTTCTGCTCTTTTGCCTACTAGAAGTAGTACAGGGTATTAAAAAAACTTTACTCAGAGGCAGTGTGCCAGAGTAGGTTACAGTAAAGACTGAACTCAGTGTTATTCCTCTGACCATTGCTCTCAACTGAATGGCTAATTTGCAGTGCCATGCTATATCCTTGAACCTAAAAGCCCAGACCCTGTTATAAACGCTCTCCTTTTGTATATGTAACTTTTTTTTTTCAGGTGATCTACCTTTTTCATACGCAGGTGTATTCTCTTGCAGCAGTGTGCTAAGCTGGAACCCATTCAAGTGCACAAAACGTAGTTGTTCTCTCATTGTCTTGCCTCCCACAACTGGCAATATAAGGTTCCCAACACTGTTTCTTGAAATTGGTAGACCAAGACCTACTGCCAGTGTGCTAGCTAAATCAGTTTGTTGCACGAGTTCAGGTTGGGTTACAGGACCTAGGATCAACAAAAAAAGGGGAAAAAAAAAAAAGAGAGGATTTAAGTAACAGGCCCATTGTATTTCTCCAGAGACATCTGGGATCTTGTTAGTTTCAAAATTTTTTTTTAGTGTTAGATCAGCTATTTCAAGTGATATACAGAGAGCTGAGTGATCTTTTTCAGCTGCTGTCCTCTACTGTTGCAAGACCAACATTTATTAAATTCTCAGCAAATATCACTCTTCAACACTAGCAACTACTGTAAACACAACATGAATGTTATACAAGTACAAGTAAGAAAAGAGATGGTCCAGGAGATAACCTTAATATCAAGTTGCAGCCTACATCTTAAGAGGGTTCGATAACTTTTTCATTAGAAAGTATAAAAAGACTACAACAGACTAATTTAATGTATGCATGTAGAATGAGAATCTAAAATAATGCTGACAGAACTCTAGAAGCTTCTCGACATAATGACAACAGCTCAAGATTTAATTAATATCAGGTTGCTAGGCAAACAGAATTAGAGCTCAGGTAAAGAATGTTAAGGCTCAAATCCATGGCTCCATGCAGGCAAATCTAGTGATTTTTAAAGGGTTCTGTGCAGGTTCCCATTACCTTACTGCAGTTAGCAGGATTAGCCTTCAGTCCTACAGACACCTACAGGCATGAATGATTTCACTAATGTAAGTAACCTTTTGTTTAAGATTGTCTTGCCAATTGCTTCTTTGTGTGCTTTACTAGTTACATAACAGTGTTTTTCTACTATGCTTTTACTTCGTTCTCTTTATAACTCTAGGCATTGAGTGTTTTGACCTAAGTACAGTATCAAAAGAATTCTATATAGTCTTTATTATTCTCAAGGCTCCCTTTAAGAGCATTAGAACTTCTCTCATTTTTCATCCAGCTCTGATTAATCCCATACTTGTACAGAATGCCACCTATAATTCCTAAAGCCTCTTTTGCATGAGTGCCTGTATGTCAGCAGTTTTCAGATTTCATCTTTAAAGGCAGGTTAAAGAAAAACCAAAAAAACTTACAATGCATCTAGCAATCATGGGTGACATATATCTGTAGAAGGCTACACAAGTAATATTCTGACAGCATACTAAATGCAAAAGCCCACAGGATTACTATTTTGAGGTCTACCAAATTAACCACAGTACATTTTGTTTACAGTAGGATGGATCATAAGGAGCAGTTACTAGAATTCTGATAATGGTACCAATGAGAAACAAGCTACTGGATATTTACATGGGCATCATTAAAAACCACAAACTCAATCCCAAAATAAAGGTAAATAGATATACTCCACTATACTGTAAAAATTGCTCATTCGGTTAAAACCTAACAGAAAGTAATCTCAATGAACAAGAGATGGCATTTACAGAATCTACACTTCTACGTTCATGTGGCCTGGTTGTCAACATATACAGGTGAAATTTACAAAGCAAGAACTTACTTGAGAGCTTTGGTCAGCTCTTGACTTTGTTTTGTTTTTATATCTGAAAAGAGTTCAATGACTCCTCAAGCAATGCTTTCTGTTGCACCTGGATAACAGCTTTATGAATAACAGCCAGATAAATGTACTTCCACTGTGCTGCAGAAACCTCCACTAAGATAAAGAAGGCAGGGTTCTGCAAACAGGCTTTAAAAGCCAGGAAATCAGATGGAAATGAGCAAGAAGCAGAATGAAAGGTGGAGGGAAGTATTATTTTGAAGAAAATATTCACTCCTGGTATAACTACATTTCACCAATTCACTCAGTCAAGGAGTTTACTTAAACAAGACTCTAGAAATTACAGAATCACAGAATGGTAAGGGTTGGAAGGGACCTCTGGAGATCATCTAGTCCAACCCACCTGCCAGAGCAGGTTGCACAGGAACACATCCAGGTGGATTTTGAATGTCTCCAGAGACGGAGACTCCACCACCTCTCTGGGCAGCAAACTCTGCCAGAGTTTCAGGTCACACAGAATGGGCCTTGCCACATATCTGTAGAACAAACCAAAGCACTTTTCAGGAAGAATTCTAGAGCTAATATAAACTAGAGATGGCAACGTGTTCTAGAAAAGGTCAAGCTTCTTTGATCCTTACCACTTCTTTTTTCAAAAGCGGAGCTGATAAACAGCAGTGGTGTGTGCACTTCTCCTTCTGAAGAACCACCATGACTACCTGTTTCAGACATCCCATGATCCCCACAAACAACTAGCAAATTGGGCAGAGAAGCTTCTTCCTGCAAGTCACAGAAATAAATATAAGTTACTGCACAAACAAGATGCATATATATAATGCTTCACTACCTTTACCATGTTCATACATGAATATTTCTCAAAATAAATTCCATTTTTTAATTGGCTCACAACACCTGGGGCAGATTACAAGAGATGTCTGCAACTAAGTGTTATGCAATAATATTCATTTTTAACATTTGAAGCACACATACATATCTAAAATATTTATCAGTATGTTAAAAAAAATAACACACAAAAAAGCTGTAAAAAAAACCCCAAACCTCATTTACAGTGTCACAAGAAACTTACTGAAAGATTAAATAAAGGTCATCATACTGTGGGAAGAAAATCAGGAGCCCAGGACCAGTAGCATGAACAAAGAAGTATTCCCCTCCTCCATTTCTTTAGTTTCATTGAGTTAATATAATATAAATGTTAAATTACTAATATTGTAAATATTAGTATAATATAAAAAGATAATCCTATTTCTAGTAGTCTCTAACCTCTCAAGTGTTTTTGGAGTAGAAATCTGACATGACTGATATTAAATTATGTTTATTTTTCTGAGGAAAGAGAAACAGAAGCATAAAATGAGCCCCATTCAACAATTTTGAGCTAACAAATCAAAGACAGCAGAAATAATAAATATTGTCATTCCCTAACAAAGCAGCTTTGTGCCATCTCTAGTTATTACCAGTACCTGTTGTACCCAAAAGCAAAGTGCTTTTATTATTTCTGTATTCTAAAACTCAGATAAAGGCTTGCATATAGTTGGCAAAAGCAAAACATACTAACAAACTGCAGCAAAACCACTGCAACGTTCATGAGATTCTAACTTCCACAAGCATGATTTAACCTCTTTTCATACAATAGTATCCATTTGTCTAAAAATACTACTGAAATTTTATGAGCAGCTATTCTCAATTGCAATTGCCAAAAACAAACAAGAGAAAAGCTTTAGGCCACTCGGAATTAGGACATGGTAGTTCAACATCCAGACTATTTAGATAAGTGACATCCTATATTTCCAAATCTAAAAACAGATTCAGATTTGGTACTTTATGTGCTACATTTAGATTAAGAAAAATGCTGTTTACAACCACCATATCCATTTTAATGTTTTCAATATCTAAGAATTTGGTATGCCTTCACAACTGTAGAAATCAGAGTCACTAGCTCTACAAGCCCATTATTCTTTCTGCTGAATCTCATTACCAGGAAGCACACCAACCATCATTTTAATTCATGAGTGATAAGAGAATTTTGGCATGCATTCCTCTCCTCTTCCCACACATCAAGGGGGAATTATTTCCCGCAGCTGTTCAGAAGAGACTGTTAGCAGACATTACTAAGGTCAGCCAGTAAATCCTTAAAAATGTTGCACTGTACTGCTAACTGGGAAATGGCCAGAGAAGGAAAAGAACAGAAGAATATTCACTTTGGTCTAGGAAAAAATAAGTTACCACCCGCAAACAAGCAAGCATTTTAAAGTTAGTCCACAACTAACAGACATCGACCCAAGAAGGAGCTATGTTACCTTTGAAAGAAGAGAAATATGAATCTTCTTCAGAATGTTATCCATTTCACGAAGTTTTGGTCCCACTAATGGGCTGTTTGGCCCAGTTACATGTCCAATATGGTCCAGTCCCAGGTAATGTAGTATTAGGAGATCCCAGTCTTCTCTCTTCAACACTCTATCCAAATGCCTGGTAACATTATCATCAACCTCAGAAATTAAAAGAAAACAATAAAAAGGTAAAAATAATTTCCCTCTTGTAAAAGCATCAAAAAATTAGATTGCATCACCCATTAAAATTCTGTAGAAGCTGATGAGAATTACAGTCTCTCACAATTTTAACAAGAAAAAGGAAAAAATCAGATTGATTAGTTCAATGCCAGGCAGTCAAAAAATTTTGTCTTACAAAACAGATTCTTCACTCTATTTCAGTCTTTCCTGATTACAAGGCATCACATTACATACAAACAGAGAAAATGGGTTGCCATGCTTCCACAGATACTTTGAAAAACTGTTTCGAGAAATTTTCAGTCACTTTCATCCTTCACACTCCTGATTTATCACTTCACAAGAAGCAGGTACTGGGAAAAGCTTCTCTTTGGTGCTTGGAAGCACAGCAGAAAAAAACCACTCCTGCTCTTTCAACTCAATTTTTGCTACTGTGCAAACACAAGAAGATTATTCCTGCTGTGAGAAAAAGAACTGACAACACAGCAAGTAAGAAAAATTATTTGAAAAGTGCTATTTTGGGCCTAACTCACATGTTCTCCTGCTTAGGTTGACAATATATTTTCAGTTGCATATATTTCTCCCTTGATATTAAAAACCCTTAAAAATTTCACATGCAACACTGCTTTGTTGACTCTGGATATAACTATCTAAAAAACTATTAAAAGCTTTCTGTTCAATGGACTATATTCAAAAAGCATAAAGACTGCATAAAGAGCTTGAGAGACACATAATTGCAGACCCGGCAGCATGTTTGGATTTTTCCACTCCATGTTGAAGCTTCTGCATGACATCTTAAGAGTAACCAATTAAAAGTGCCTTCCAATTCACAGGTTAGACCTATCTAACTTTCTTATAACACGATAATAAAATCCTTAAGTCAGTAGTAGCAGGTCAATGGCCTAAAGTTTTGCAAATCATAAGAATTCAAAATATAAATTGAAATTGCTGAACCATTTACTCTTTAAGTATGCCCAGAATAAGAATTTTCACAATTTATTAACTTTCTATGCTCCCTCTTTGATAACATACTGAAACACTACTCATATGAACCTTATGAAGTTCAACAAGGGCAAGTGTAGGGTGCTGCACCTGGGGAGGAACAACCCCATGCACCAGTACAGATTGGGGGCTGACCTGCTGGAGAGCAGCTCAGTGGAAAGAGACCTGGGAGTCCTGGTGGACAACAGGATGACCATGAGTCAGCAATGTGCCCTTGTGGCCAAGAAGGCCAATGGCATCCTGGGGTGCATCAAGAAGAGCGTGGCCAGCAGGTCAAGGGAGGTCATCCTCCCCCTCTACTCTGCCCTGGTGAGGCCGCACCTGGAGTACTGTGTCCAGTTCTGGGCTCCCCGGTTCAAGAGGGACAGGGAACTGCTGGAAAGGGTGCAGCAGAGGGCTACAAAGATGATTAGGGGACTGGAACACCTCTCTTATGAAGAAAGGCTGAGGGATTTGGGTCTCTTCAGTCTGGAAAAAAGACGGATGAGGGGGGACCTTATCAATGCTTATAAATACTTAAAGGGTGGGTGTCAGGAGGATGGGGCCAGGCTCTTTTCAGTGGTGCCCGGGGACAGGACAAGAGGCAATGGGCACAAACTTGAACATAGGAAGTTCCACCTAAACGTGAGGAGGAACTTCTTTACCCTGAGGGTGGCAGAGCACTGGAACAGGCTGCCCAGAGAGGTGGTGGAGTCTCCGTCTCTGGAGACATTCAAAACCCACCTGGACATGTTCCTGTGTAACCTGCTCTAGGTGACCCTGCTCTGGCAGGGGGGTTGGACTAGATGATCTCCAGAGGTCCCTTCCAACCCTATGATTCTATGATTCTATGATATTGCAACTACTCATATTGCAACTACAAAAGTATTACAACACTAAAGAAAGTATGCCTCTAAGAGACCAAGATTATATATTAATAGGCCTTTTAAAGATGGCACATACGAATATCATTATGATAGCAAAGTGGAAACATGGATAGGAGAATTTTTAAACAAAGCAAGTGGTCTAACTCCCTACCACAACAATACTTCTAGGAAAGTTATACAGTAACACACTGTTTGTTACTATATCATCCAAACAATTCCCACAGCATACGCATGACGGACTGAAATGCTTAGCTCCACATTGTCAATACTGAAAACATACATAAATCCAATTTCTATTTAATTGACAGGTTTGTGTTTCAGAACCACTACACGTTTGTACTCACATTATTTAACTTGGGATTATGCAAAGCCTCTCACCTCTGTAAAGTCCGAAACAAAAAAGGATGTTGTTCCATCATATTCCACAAAATGCTTTGGAAACAATTTAACCCAAGTATCATCACCATAAAATATTATTCTCTTCCCAGCTGTTTTTGCCTGCCATATCAGATTGTCATCCAACAGAGCTGGAGAATTGAGGTTCACAATAACATCAATGAAACCAGGTATGCTACCTGTCATCAAAGCCTATATAAAAGAAAAAAAATAGAAGAGACATACTGATAAAAACTAAAAAGTTTACAGTACTCAGAAGACAGTATTAGTGTAAGAGGAAGCAATGAAGCAGAGGGCAGAGAAATTATAGTTTCAATAAAGAAACATAATAAATTAAAAGAACACATGAGCTGCCATGCTGCATCACATCACCTGCCACAACACAGTGCTAGCTGATATCAGAGATAATAACTGCTTTACAGAAAGATAAAAATAGTATTTTATTAATTAGTGAACAGTAAAACGATTTTATATGCCAGTTAAAATTCATTAAATCAACAAAAAGATAGTTTAGAAGGCCTAAGTAAACTCACTTAAAACAGTAGTAACAATGGTAGCACATTCAAAACAGTAATTAATAATCTTCTGGAAAATGCAATGAAGTCCACCCATCAAGAGTTAGCAGACTATAACCCTCTTGCTCTCTCGCTGGCCTTCTAGCTGACCTACCATAGCTCACTCCCTCAGCTTCTTCAACATAAGAAATGTCACTCAGATCCATTACTGAGAAGCCTGGATGACCAAGTATTTTGAAGACACAGGCACAATTCATCGTTTAGTTACCTGGAACTTGGCACAATTTATTTTTTTTTAAGCTCTGCAAAAACACCCCTATGACAAAACAAATTTACACTAAACTGGATTTACTATTAGAAGTTACAAGAACACAGAGAAATACCAACAAAAAATCTTGTTGGATAGAAGGCAACTTGAAAATTTGAGGCCTTCCCATGATTACAAATGAAAAGATTATGCTAATCATTTAAGGCTGTACTAGGGCCTTAACTGCCCTCAACTGATTCTCACAGACCTTCCCACCACAGAGCTACCAAATAAAGGAACAAAGCAAGGCAAAGGGACTTAAGTAGAAGCTGACACCTCTTCCTCTTACTCAGCCTCTTTTGTTCGATCCCTGACCTGACCTTTCCTACAGGAAGCACCTCTGAGCCATGGCAAATCAGGACTCTATCACATGCACTGCTACAGAAAAAGAGACTTTGAGCCACATATCGCAATAACACAAACCTGCCCTTTATGCCAACTCTGAGCACATGAAACAAAACAGCCTTCAAAATTTTCTCAAATGAAACAACCCTAAGTGGAAAAAGAAACCACTTACTTTAATTCGAGGCATAGTCACAGTGGGTGGCTTCGCTTCAGCAATGAAGCTGTAGGATGTCCCTTTTTCAACAACTTGTGTAGTATACGGCATAAACTGTTTACCTTTGGATCCAAACACAAAGTCATCTCTCAAAGCATCTATCAGCACAATTACAACCTTTTTGAAAAGTGGTGGCGGAATTTTGGTCCAGTTAGAAACCATTCCTAAGCAATAAAAAAGGGTATATAAAAGTCATCAACAAATTTTAACAATAACTAGACAGAAGTTAAAGGATAACTTCACCACAGAAATGAGTGCTTCCAACTCTTTATTACCTTTACATTCCGTAGCAAAAAATTGCAAACAATAGCACACATGAGAAGTAACCAGAGGAAGCTGAGTTTTCAGGCCATCCAGCACAGGAATGACAAAACAAGAACAAAAAAATCCAATACAGCACGCAGGAAGGAAAACAAAACATGAATGGAATACACGATGTGAAATTAGGAGAAATAAGGAAAAGCTATGAAATGGAGAATGTTCAAATGAATAAGAACCTTCTGCTACTTCTCTCTCAGGTTAATTTAGTAAAGCTGAACTACGTATATCCAACAGAGAGCTTTTGTTAGAAAAAAGATGCAGCCCATTCACCTGTGCTAAGACCTATTCTCAAGCAACGCTTTTCAATCGAATCCCACCATAAGGGAACAGGAAAATTAAAAGGAAACAGGTAGTTTCACTGAAATTTGAAGGGAAAAGATTTGTGCACACTTGTGCCCTTCAAGGTAAAAATCTCTATGCCAGGATAGTTGGGTTATAGCAGCTGCAGGGCCAAAATCCAATTCCAGAATCCCCTGAACATTCTGTGTGGGCTGGCACAGCAAACTGCTGCTGTGCACCAGCTAGCAGGCCTTCAAGCCCACCTTGCTCTTGTATGGACTCAAGGCAGGCTGCAGCAACTCTTCATTTGCATTGAGCTTGGTCCACACAGTGACATTTAGCTTTTACAGCGGCAGCTTTTGGCCCAACCTCTACAGGAAGGTTTCCCGCATCTCTACCAGGAAAAAACACAGAGGGATAAAATGGAAGCAGAATGGATCCTACACACAGACCTCTACTCAAACAATATTGTGGTAAATCAACTTGTCATTACATGCATTATGTGAAGTTAGGGTTTTTACACTCCTTTAGAGTAAAACATGTTTCTGAATAAGTGGCTGATGACTTGGAAAGGTCACAGATAATGTTGTGTCTAACAAGAGAAGCTCAAAAAGCAACCTCAGAAACTGTATTTTTGAGTACATAGATAAGCATCAATATATTGACACATACAAACTCGTTACTGCTAGTGATTTTTCCAGATAATGAAACTGGGGAGGGGGACACAGCAGGGGGAAGAAGGAAATCTCAACAACAAAATGTTAACTGCCAGCAGCCTTGATTAAAATCATAGAACAGCTTAGGTTGGAAGGGACCTTAAAGAATACCTAGTTCCAATCCCCCTGCCATGGGCAGGGACACCTCCCACTAGACCAGGATGCTCAAAGCCCCATCCAGCCTGGCCTTGAACACTTCCAGGGATGGGGCCTCCACAACTTTCCTGAGCAACCTGTTCCAGTGTCTCACAACCTTCACAGTAAAGAATTTCTTCCTAATATCTAATCTAAATCTAGCTTCTTCCTTACCCCTCGTCCTATCACTACATGCCTTTGTAAAAATCACCTCTCCAGCTTTCTTGTAGGTCCCCTTCAGATACTGGAAAGCTGCTATAAAGTCTCCGTGGCACCTCCTTTTCTCCGGGCTGTACAACCCCAACTCTCTCAGCTGTCTTCACAGGAGAGGTGCTCCAGTCCTCGGATCATCTTCACTGCCCCTGTCTGGACTTGCCCCAACAGGTCCATGTCCTTCTTTTGTCTGGGGGCTCCAGAGCTGGACACAGTACTCGAGGTGGGGTCTCATGAGAGCAGAGTAGAGGGGTAGAATCACCTCCCTTGACCTGCTGGCCACACTTTTGAAGCAGCCCAGGATACAGTTGGCTTTCTGGTCTGTGAGTACACATTGCCAGCTCATGTTGAGCTTCTCATCCACCAACAGCCCCAAGTCCCTCTCCTCAGGGCTGCTCTCATTATGTTATCTCAAATGATAACGTCTCTCCAGGATTTAAATTATCAGCTTCACAGGCATACTTTGCTCTCAATGAAAAACAAGAAAGCACAACTGGACGTACTGTATTGTTAGTTAAATCTTTCTCATAATCTATTCCTATCCATTTGTTTGGGCAAACAAAACTTGCTGGACACCAAAAATGTTCAGATCACAAACACATACACCCTACTCACAACTCCCTCCTGCAGTGTTATTCATCAGGAGGTCAAACTATTGAGAAGAAACTAGGAGTCGATTACCACCCACCTGAAAATACTTAATTATAAGATAACTAAAGCAATATCTCGGGCAACTCTTGGCATACAGCATGCTTATTTATCCCTGATGTGTTTATTTAGAAAAAAATTACTTCAAATGAAGCTGAACTTCTGTAAGCAGTGAACAAGACCACAGGTTCTACCAAAAACTTACCAAAATCTGTACTGCAAGTATTCACTATTATACAAACAATTACAGAATTTTATCAGTAATCCCACAAGCAAGACAGCATGGATTGAATAGCAGTCAGGGTTCACAAAGTGAAACATTCACACAATACAGAAGCACTGAAGAAATACGATTTTCTGAACAGATCTAAAGTAGGCTGAAAGCCTTCTGTATCACGGTTTCATTAGCAATCCCCTGCCTTTAGAGCATATCATCCAGAGCAAGAGATCACTCTGCAAGCAAATTGTAACCCAAGAACTACAGAAAGGAAAGACTCTTCCACTGTTGCTCCATTTCTGCCTACCTATACCTAGGTTTACTAGTGACATGCCTAAATTTAAACTGTTTGTAGAGCCCCTGTGGTACGCATTTATACTCTTCAAATCAAACCAGTCTTTTCAAAAGACAGTTGTCTGACACTTCCCTCCCATCCAAACAGTCTCCCTCCATGTTAGTCTCCTGTTAATAATCACACGTGAATGCAATCGTTTACACACAGCAGCCCACCAAACACTTCTCACAGTCTTGGTAATCTCCAGCTAAAAAGCAGCTTGCCATTTGGCAGCATCCACTCAGGTTTGTTACCAGATTAGATTCTTTCAATGTTCCTGCTTAAACCAATATCAGCAACACCACACTCTAAATTACACAACCTTCTCTTCCCTCCACTATTTCTTGCAATTTAAGCAAGCCTGTTCCAACATGCATAATGTCATATACTTATAAAAAGTAGATAAAGACCCAGTTTGGCAGTTACAGTCCTGTTCCACCAAGGAATGGTGATCCACCAAGGAATTAGATTTCCTGAGCCAGAGCTTTGTATGAGCAAAATACTACTCAATTCAGCTGTCCAGTGAACCTGCAGTTTCACCCCACGAGCTCCAAACACTGGCAAAGAACACTCCTTCAAGTACACGTTATTCTTCTTCACATTATTTTAATACAATTCGTGACTGGACATATAAAACACCTACGTATCAGCACATTCTCTACCAATTCCTCCTTAAAAAGATGCTTGGAAACTTTGGTTTCACAATGTCAGCTAAGGAATACAGCAGGACCTGTAGAGACCATGATTCCAGAAAAAAGTAATATCATGCATTTTGCAATCTGACCAGAATAGGAAGGAAACCTGTATTACTACAGCTGCTTTTCTCACTACCAAAGTGTTACGAGTGTCACTAAAGTGGCATTAAGACACTCACACACCACAGTAAGCATCACGGAAACAATGATTCTCAAGCACAACACAACCAATAAGTTAACAGAGCAAGTACATGAAGCATTGTAACTGAAATGGTATTATTTAATGCAACCAGCTTACTATTAAGGAGTAAGGGGACAACAGCTGCCTCAGAGATAGGGACACGGTAATCAAATGACAGAAAAGCACACCCTCCAAATATTGTGACAGCTGATGCTTAAGGCTTTTTGCAACCGTGAGCAGATACTGCTGGCTGCGATCGATAACCACATGCAAAATTACTTAAGTTCTAAACTACTTCGGGAACAGGTCTGGAAACACGATGGCGCCACAGACAGCTGTCCGGCAGCACCGAGGGGCCTCACAGCACCGGGCTCGCACCGGCTGGTCCTGCCTCTGCAGCCTCACAACCCGAAAGACCCAATGCAAACCGCCGGCGTTAGACGCAACCTGGGCCGCAAGACCCTCAGCCCCGCCGGGGCTCCGCCACCCCGTCCCTCAACCCGCCGGGCTCTGGCCGAAGAGCGGGGCAGAGCCGAGACCAGACAGGCCGGGCCGGGCAAGGGGGTGGGCTGCGGGCGGGGAGGGGAACGAGGGAGAAGCGGGTGTCGGTTGCCGTGGTAACCAGGAGCCGCCCGTCCTGGGCGGCGGGCGAGGGGGCGAGGCGGGGAGGGACAGGCTGTTCGGCTTACCTGGGCCTGGAGGGGACGGTTCGGCGGGAGGGTCCCCGCGGGCCTCTCTGCGAGGCAGGGACCTGACGGCCACCGGGAAAAAACCGCGGAGGAACAGCGCAACCCCCAGGGCCTCCACCAGTAGGCAGGAGGAGGCGAAGGCACCCGAGCGCAGCCGCATCCTCCCCCGCTGGCACCGACCTCCGCCGGGCCCCGCTCCGCCGCCTCTCTGAGGCGGCAGCCGCGCGCTCCGGCCCTTCCCCCTCTCCCTCCTGTCTACCAACCAGCGGCCACTCCACCTGCCCGCCGAGCCCTGCTATTGGCTGGCGGCCAGCCAACCCCCACCCCCCCTTCCGCGAGAGGTGTGACCCCCGAACCGGAAGCAGGCCCCCGCACTCACACCGATGGGAGGCCGGCGGGGGAGAGGGGGCCCGGGAGGCGCCGCGCCGCGGGGCTGAGGGAGGGATCGATGGACGGAGGGCTTCGGTACGCTGCCTCGGGACAGCGGCTGGCAGCGTGCTGCAGAGCCTCGGGACGCGAGGCCCTGGCGAGTGTGCCGTCTGCGGCCCTGCGGCAGCGGGGTGAGGCCGTCCCGCCTCGGAGCCGCCATGCTTGAGGTGCCCCGCCGGCTGCCGTGGTGTCAGGGCCTCAGCTTCCCCAGGATAATCTGCGCTGCGGCGATCTGCTTGTGCAGCCTCGTGCGGAGAGCTGATGTTTGCTCCAGAAGCTGCTTCCTCAAAAACACAGAATTGAAGCCTGCGGTGTGATGACAGGGAGAGTTTATGTCGAGTTGCAATAAGGGATGCGTGGCAGGTGAGGAAGGAAACTGAAGTCAGTGACTGTTGCAGGTGTTTGGCAAGTAGAATCTTAGCCACCCACTGGCAAGTTGAATATTCCCCACCAGCCTTTTTAATAATACTGAGGAGCACTTTTCTTTTCCTTTGGAAGGGAAACGGACTGTAGCAGGTGGGTAGATGAAAGAGGAGGAATAAGTTTTTAAAAGGCTTTAATTTTTTAAAAAGAAAGACATTCTGCATAGTGAATCAGCATTGATACTGGTCTCACTATGTTCATGGATACAGGAAGGTAGCCTCAAAGCTCAAAATTTTATTCACCCAAGCAAAACCCAAGGAGTTGCTGTATGTCCCACTTCTTTGCTAGAAAGAGAAGAAATCGAGGAGCCTGTGTCCTGTGGGCTTATGCAGATTTGGTAATATATCCCTGAGCACTCTGCTATGTGTAGACCACATAGTAAGTGCTTTTTCTGGTCCCTCTTACCACTTCATGTTTCTACTCAGACTGCTTCTAACATTTCAATTTCCTAAGAAGATGCAAAGCCATTATGTTAAAAAGAAATTGCATTTTTGTAGATAAGGTTCAGTTGTTTCTTTGCAGAAGTGTGGCTTTCAAGGCCCGTGAAAGTTAGTATTGAGTAATTAACTGCAGCTGACTATGGGCAGTGCAAAGAAATTCAGAGAGAACGTGCAAGGTTTTAAATCAGTAGGAAGGACCAAAAGGAAACTTCTGGCTTTTACTGCAGGCCGTTGTAAGCGTGCTTCAAGCTCTGAAATGTCTTTAGGTAACATGCCTCAAAGTTACATTACTTCTATGTCCAGAAAAGCTGTATTTATTACTTTTTATGGGCATTTTCTGCTTTCTTTTAAAACTTGAACTAATGAGTGACACTCTCCAAGCAGAAAATAAGAAACTCCACTAACAAATGTAAAGCACCCTAATGTAGGCAGTGTTTATAAATCACAAAACATCAGCTAAGAAAGGTCTGTAATCTTTTTGGGGGGGGGCAAATATTACAGCACTTTCAGGAATAAGGTGGAAATTCCCCAAACGCTGCCTCTTTCTCTATGGTTTCTCCATGGCTTCAAATTCACACATAAAGTCATAATTTCAGTGTTCAGACAAAGGGATTTCTCCACAGACGTACACATATACCGTACACCAGCTGGCATGTGGCTCACGCTCCCCAGGACCTATCTATCTATGGGCATTTACTGAGTAGCATCACCATTTCACCCCCATCGCTATTTGGCCAGTTGTTGCAGCAAAATGGTTTTGAGTTCATTATCGCACTTAACTGCAGGCATCAAGTATCTAGGAAAACATCTGACTGCTACGCAAGATTTTAGATCTGACTGATAGTCTATGAGTATGTTATAGCATAACATACTCACAATCACTGCTCTGTATTTCTGTGGCTCTTTTACAAGTTGTTTGTCGCTGTTGTGAAGAACCATTCAAGCAAACTTACCTCTCTGTCTCTTGAGGGAGAAGAAGGAATTTAAGGTTCTGTGCCAAGCCCTCACTAGAGACATTGCCCCAAATCCGCTAAGAAATCAGCAGATAGAAAGCCAACTAAGCCTTCTCTTCACCAGGCCTACCACTGGTTCCACTGAACCAGTAGTAACACATTTTGGTGAAGCTCTTTGTAACCAACACTTAAATCAGCCAGGTGAAGTTGTTAATCTCTCTGGCATCCCGCAAGGCTTTTTTTTACTAGGGCAACAATTAAAGAGCACGTAAGACAAAAAGTTGGTATGTCTCACAAGGGAGCAGCACACCACCTTCCAACAGTCTCTGTCTTGTGCCAGCACTTAATGAAATGCTGCACGTGTTAATACCCAGCATGTTTGATTCCTCAGCTCCTTTTCTCCTGATTCTTTCACTTCTTAGGTTTCACATTTTGACTGGAAAGAAAGGCCCAAGCTTCCCTTCTCTTCTAGTTTCAAATACAGCTAGCATGCAGCCATTTTCCTCAGTTTCTTCTTTCCCCTTCCCTTACTTAACCTTATTTTGACTGATTCCCTTGTAGTCTTGCTCTCAGGTCTCTTTACCTGCTGTTAAGTTAACAACTTCTGGGGATCTGCAGGTTACTACCTTGCTTTTTGAACTGCCTCAGGTATTCTCCCTCTCTGATCCCAATTTAACAGGATTTCAGGTGTGAGTTTGTGTTTATGTGAAACCTGCACATTTCTTCTGAACTTGACAAGGTCAGGTATGTGAACATCTTATGCTGGTGGTTTAAACAGGCATTGCTTTTCTGTAATCAGAGTGATACCCCTTAAACTTGTCCCTAATACATTCAATACTGTATTGGGGAACACACGAGAGGAGCAGGAATGGGGACAGCAGCGAAATTGATCAGTATAGGTAAAAGCCACCACTTTTACATACAAGGAGTGTGTAGCATATCAGTTAAGTGAAGCTGTAATAAAAAAAAATAATAATTAAAGACTTTCCAGAGTGATGCGACATGCTGAAAGCACTACTGTATAGTTAGAAATCCAGAAGGACATAGTAATTTTTTCTCTCCTAGCATTTCTCTATTCTTCAGTACCTGGCAATTTGAATGTATGTCAGGTCTCTGCTGGTTTTAAGCCATGTAAAACATCAGAAAAGGTTATCAAAGACTGTCTACTGAAGTGTGAATCTCCTTCCTCTGTTGTGGTGCAGTGCAGTCTCCAGAGGTTTGTAGTTGCTGAGGCAAAAGACAATGCGGAAGCACTGTCATTGTAAACCCTGCTTCTCAAATCTGAGACTGAATGGAGATTTCTGCACATACAGGAGAACTAAACAGCAAAAATATATTAAAAAATAATTCAATAGCATTCTCCACATCAAATAATTGATTGTCTTTCTTTACATACGTGCAGGTTCGCATACACACACAGAGTCTGCCTTCAGGTTTAGATTCTTTGGAAACCATGCTTGCAGAGTTTATGGGATTTGAGATTGAGGCAGCCAGGGATCACTGCAGAAGATAACCCCTGATAACCCCTGAGGCAGTGAGCTGTAGGAAGCCAAAGTCTGGTTTGTTTCTGTAGACTGCAGACTTGCTCCTTGCTGCAGTATGAAATTACTTGCTTTCAAATGGGAAGCAAAGCTGCAGAGCAAGAACTAATTGAAGAAAGAGGCTGCTCGTTAGTTTCCCCCAGAGCCCTGCACTCAAAGCTTATACTGCTTAGTAGCAGTATCTCTATCCCCCTTTCTCTACAGAAGATTGTACAGAAATGTAAACAGTCATTCCTGCTTAAGAAAGCGCTGCCTTTAGAACTGCATTTGTGCTCCCATCCAGGCAGGTTCATGAGAGCCACAAACATAGGCTGACATCACTGAGCCTGATCCCCACGTGTGCTGCTGGTTGGAACAGATCTCGGGATGCTCTGACCCAATGTTAGTTTTTCATCCAGTCTAAACAGACTGGATAAAACATGAATGAAAAAGAAGGCAGCCTCAAGGAAAACTTCCAAAACCACTTCCATAGATGGACTGATTCTGGCAGTATAAATGTTTGAAACCCCCCAGATGTCAGCAGACTCCACCATCTAGAGTAATATCAGCCATCTAGCCTTCAGGGCAGGCACTGAGAGGAGCCAAATCAGGGCACAGCTGAAGCAACAGCTTTGCTTTAAACATGAAAACTGACCAAAATCCCTCCTCCCTCTGGTTTTGCCCTTATTGCCTCCTCCTCTATTTCCATTTCATTTCCTACTCTGCTTCTTATTCCTAAGGAAAAAGCGTGTGCAGCCATGCTCTATGTTTGGCAGTCTCTCTCCTGCTCTTCCTGACAGGTTTAATGAGAACCTGGAAGCAGCAAAGAGATTCTATCAGTACCCCCACCAAGAAAACCCTCTGTGGTGTAAACTGACTCCTTAGCAGGTGCCAAAGAATCCACAGGGCAGTGAGAGAAAAGGAGCGTGATATGAACATCCCAACTAGAACACATGCAACAGCCACATTTGCAACTTGGTCACCGGGAAATCTAGCAACTGCACCCTGCACCCTGCAACAGGACGACTGCCCCGCTTCCTGCTTAACTACTACCTCTCCATGACCTTAGTACATTGGTCCCTAGCATGCAAGTGACAACTTTGGCACCCTCCAGCCCTCTGTGTTTGCCTGATCTGCCTGGTGCTATAGGGCTTTCTTTAGTCACGTGGTCTTTGTCCTACTGAGAATTTCTCATGGTGCAAAAACCCTCTTTTCCTGTGTTCCTATGAACGATGGTGATAAACAATTACAATGCTGAAATATGCAGTTACATTGTTCCATGACATGAATTTACTGAAAAAAACCTTCCTAAATAAGAAATCCTAGCTGAGCTTTTTTTTTTGTCTTTATAGCCTTCTTGCCTCACATCTCTCCCTCCTCTGTGCCCAAGTCTTCATTTTAAAAGGAACTAAATTCAAAATTCAGCTGCAGGTGCCAGAATTCAGTAACACTGACTTTGATTTACTTTAAGCCTTGATATTTATTAATAGCTAAACACCACATTCTTTATGTTAAAAAAATACCAACATGTCATGTAAGCACTTCTTGTTCTAGAAACCATTTCTCCTCTGACACTTCTTACCACAAATACTGGTTTCCAGGAGAGATGTCTTTATGTGTTACTTTTCACTGCTGGGAAAGGCCATCCTGAACCAAGTAGCATCATAAACCTGCTGATCTTAATGCTCAGGCGCTATTCAACGGTTTAGCTTAAGAAAGACAGTAACGGCTAGCAGGCATTAGAGTGCAGGCTGTTTGCACATTGTTAACTGAAGTGGGCACTGAGTCAAATTTGATGCTGAATAGCCATGCCATCACTAAGGGAGAAGCTGAACCTATATATGGGTCCTTAATTAGAAGTGTCAGTGGCTGCAGAGGTCAGGAAGTGCTGCTTGTTACCGTGCAGGCACAGGAAACAAGAACGTGTTGGCAGGCAGATTATTAAAAGCAAAAGTATTTGTAGCGGGGGGGGGGAAGAAACAGTAACTTAGCTGTCTTTAGTCACCTAAGGTGATGAATCAGCTTGGTCAAGCTGTGGCATCAGTAAATTCTCAAAGAGGTTTTCAAGTGTTTGTATTTTCAGGACAAATCTCCCCCAGTACCCTGTAGCTAGAACTTCTTGCTTTGATAGCTTTGTCACCAATTAACAGCCTGCCAGGCAGACATACCCACCTCCTCCCCTGTGGGGAAGGGCTAGCTGCTTCTGACCAGGCCAGAGTCATTCTGCATCATACCTGGGCCCACTTTCCTCCATACCCCGAATCAGCTGGGGCTCCAAGACCATTGCTTTGAAGGTTTTCCCAACTTGCTTCTGCAATGGCAGAGTGCAGCGTTTTCTGTGGGGTGAAGCTGAGAGTCAGTGGTTGCGTGCCCTGGGAAGGAGCATAGGGTGGCAGAGGGAACTCAGCCTGCCTGGATGGTCGCAGGGAGCCAAGCCCGGTGCAGTGTCACCCCATGGAAGCTGGTCCCTGAAACAGACTATCATCTGCATCACCACATTGGAGTTGCCTGTCCCTGTGTTCTCACCTGCCCACTGCAGCTGGGCCAAGAAAACGGTGATTTGCCAAGCAGAAAAAAAACAAAAACAAAAACAAACAAACAAAAAAAAAAATCTAGATTTTCTACAGCTTCATTTCTTAAGAAGGCTGGACCTCTTGCTTCCCCTGCCATTGAGGCACTCATGAAGTCTCATGGATTCCTGAAGTCTAATAGGACAGAAGTTTGCTTTACTGCTTGCAGCCTTTCGTAAAGTCCTCCCCACTTTACTCAGCCACATGTTTCCTCAAGTCATGCAGCATTGCTGCTTCTCTGCCATGTTTTTTTGTACTTGACAAGGGGATTAAATCATTGAGATGAACTGTCACTGACATATAGAGGCACTATGAGCCTGTAAGTCCTATTTCTAGAGGAAACCAGGCAAGGAATCCTTACATCCAATTGCAGGCTGTTAAGCTTATCTGCACTAGTAAACTGACAAAGTTTCCATGTCTGAGCTTTCTTCTCATTTCCAAAACAGCTTCTGGCACATCCATCAAGTGAAATGAGGCTTAAGCAAGATCTCTCCCTTACTTTAGCTATTCTCAGTGCCTTTTTTCTCAAAGCGTATATGGGGAATGAGGCTTGGGTCACAGCAACACTGAAATTGACTGAGCTTTTGGAAGATTTTCGAAGGTGACCAGTGTTCCTGATAGCAGGAAAAAAAAAAAAAAGAAAAATAAGTTGGGACTATTTTGTGTCCATTTTAATGACTTTTGAAAGCTTTCAATGAGCACAAGAATTACTGTAACTAAGAATCAAGAACTATCAAGATCTGTCAAGAACATGAGATTTCTACATAGCCCTCAGTAAGAATGGTTTTCTGTTACTTGAATGTCTCCACTATTAGGATAGGTATCTGAGTATTCTCTTTTGCTGAAACAGAAGTCTTCCATTACCTACTCCATTTTAAACTGCAGCAGACTGAACTGCGAGTTTATTTATCAGCATACCCAGAACCAAACCCACACAGTATAATAGCTACAACAGGAGGTCAAGGGTTTTTTTCTGTGTTTTTCCCTCTGTTTTGTGTGGGTTTTTACTTTTAACTGTGATTAAGCTCAGTTTCAAAAAGTTGTCTGATACAACTCTACAAGAACTAATTGTGACAAATCACATCTCTTTTTTCAAGCAAAATGGCACAGGGAAGTAGATGAAGGCGGCACGCCTCACCCACTGAAACCATCCCTTTTCCACCATGTTATATGCTTGCTATGGTTTGAGAAAACCCATAACAATATGTTGTCGTTTAGACAATTATTCTATCACCCGATGACCCCCCTCTCCACCTGGAGAGGGGAACTGGGGAAAGCAAAGAAACACAAGGGCTGAAATATAAATAGATTTAATTGGATAATACTAAATAATTAACAGTAACACTAACAAACCAGTATTAATCCCGATGCTAATATAAGATATACAAGAATTACACTCAGCCAATTCTGTCAGCAGGCAGCTGTGCACTCCCAGCAGTGGACAGCAAATGTCAGACACTGCGAGCGCAACGGATTTGGGAGGAAGGGAAGCACTCAGGGGTCCGGCACCAGGGTGAGGAGTTTCTCTGGACCATTGCCATCAAGGGAGAGAGAAGAAAAACCTACACAGCAAACTTTCTGCTTTATATAGAATGTGACACTCATGTTGGCTAGCCTAGGTCAAACGCCCAGGCCTCGCTCCTCCTCATCCCTGCACCTGGCAAGGCTTGAAAACACTGAGATCTTGAATCCCACATAGCCTAGCTGGCTATAAAGTAAATATTTTCACAAATTCAGACACTGTAGTCTTCCAAAAGTGGAGTTTTCCACAGCATTAGAAGAAAAATTAGTCCTGTGTTGGTCAACCCAGGACAATGCTGTCCTCCATAAACCTGTCACACTCCATCTTGCTGTTATTCAGGCTTCTTAGGCTGTTCCAAAAAGATGACTTGCAGTTGCTAGAAAGCTGCTAATTTCCACCCTCAACATATTGGTGATCCCTTGTGCATGTGCCAGCACTGTGTGTCATCCAGCTTAGCTCCTCTCACTCCCAGCTGGTTTTCCGTTAGCTGATTTTCCATCCTCCTGCCCTGATGACTTTGTAGAGGACACTGTCATTGCACCTCGGCCCCTTTCGGCTGTGCTGCACCTGCCAAGATTATAATTTGTCACACTGCGCCTCATTTCAATATGGCAAGTGACCAGCGGTGCACACAGCATTTCAAAGGAGGCCTCAACAGGTCACTTGTGACTCTGAGAATCTCTCTCCTCTCTGCTGGCAATGTCCATGACATAGCTGAGGAGCTTCACAGTTGTGTCCCAGCAGTACGCTGATCACCTTGTAACTGGCATGCCCTCACATGTTTCATTTCTCCTGATGTATTTCCAGCTGATAACAACGATTCTGGCTGCTGGTTCTCAAAACCATAATCTTACCTCTTTAGGTTATTGAGACTCATGCTGCATCATCACTCTCATCTCCTTAAATAATCCAGCTCTATTTCTTGTGCCAAAAATCATTAGTAAAAATGTAAACAAGTTACGACCCGTATGTCATCACAGGTTGGTCCTGTCTCTGAATGGGCTATTGCAGTCAGCACCTACCACCTCTGTCCTTCCTTCTCTAAATCAGCTATTCCTCAGCATCCCAAACTGAGTTACAGTAAGTCCATCTTCCTCATTTCCTTGTTTAAATGTGAGTTTACTGAACAGACATTTTCTTTCTTTCTGAACCTCGCTGTTTACCTTACTAGATGAGGAACGTAATCCTCTCTACCTGAGAACAGGTTTCATCACCACTATGCTTCTCTTTCTGAACATTTCTGTCCATTGTGTTACCCTGTTTTATCTGGTCCTCTGTCCCTTCCTGAGTATCGAATACAACAACCAAAATTATTCTTTGGCTTTTCCTCAAAGTATAGTCATAGCAATCTTAGTCATTATTAACAGCTTAGAAGTCACTTATTAGGTCATGATTCTGTCTGGAGAAAAAATGTATCAAAGTTGTCTTGGTTTTTTTAGGTAGTTGAGTACGAGTTAACAATGGAAGCAGTCAAAAAAGACATCAAAAAAGAGAAAGAAACACAAACACTCTTAACAGTAGAAGTATGGAAGTTCAGAGCTGCAAAAAAAGATACCAGTTTGTGAGTATGATGCTTCAGGATATACCATCTATCCAGGTACAGCAGCATCTTGCTATCAGCTTCTTGCTGCCTGCAATACTTGAAGAATATTCAAAGGTGAGAGAGGAGAAGATGTGTCATGGGAGGAAGGGGTTTGGGGAGAGCAGAGCATTGTGAAGCACTGACAGTCAAAAAGAACGAAGCCATTTCTATAGGGGAGGCTCTAAAAACATGAAAAAATAATCAATCCTGTCGCCAAACCATGGTTCCTAGGAAGCAGCTCTTCATTCTATATGGAAGAATATATAGCATTTCTTCAAAGACTGCTTAAGAACTTAAAAAAAAAGAAGGCATACAAGAAAAAAACAGATAAAATGGCCAAACAGTGCCATCTGGGGACTGCTGCTGTAAGAATAGGTTGAGAAAAAAGCAGTAAAGTTAACCAAGGACCCACTTTTCCCACTCAGAATGAGCAGAGCTTTATTCTGTGCAAAGTTTTGATTATTTGCATGGGGCCAGTTTCAGGGTCGGGCACTGACCGTCGCACACTGCTGCATTAACAGCCGGACTGCTCCAGGAAAGGAATACCAGCACACCTCTAAATGCAAGAGCCAAAGCCAAGCAGCAGCTTTGTTAAATTTTCTCAATACAAAGAATTTTTCCATCTGAAGTTTGTAGGGAACAGGAGACTTCATGGAGATCAAGGAAAGGACAATATGACATAGGACCAAGGGAGGAATACTTTCAGACCTTCCCGTTTTATTATGCTGCAAAACAGGAGTTTATTTTACAAAGCCTTCAGAGCACAATGTTCCTCTGTTTAAACCAAATATTTTCAGGTGGCTCCCTGAGATTTTGCAGATTTTGAAATGGAAGCAGCAGACAGGTACCTTTTTTGATGAAAGCAAGATTCTGCTAGAAATCCTGCGCTGCTGGGAATCTTTGCAATGGAGGTGGTCCACTTCTTGGACAAGACACAGGTGTTTACATAGGTGTCTCACCCTATATAGAGTTGGCACGCAGCGAGCATCACCATGTAGCTGTTTATACAAGAGGTGGGAATATGCTTGTTTTCCAGGCTGGCGCAGCTGATAGGAATGGGAGCGGAGATCTCTTGGAAGGACGTGTGTGTTTTTTCAGAACTGGTGTAGGGCAAAGGAGAGTGCAGGAGTAAAGCATCTGGTAGTGCCTTCAGTCAGCCAGAGATCCAGTCTAGGCTCTGCAGGAACACAGGCTTGATGGATGCCTGGAGAACACAGGGAAGGTTTGCAGGCTTTTCATCAGAACGTAGAAAACCCCAGAGATGACCAGATCTGCTGAGCTGGGTGTTGTGCAAATGCAACACAGAGTGGGTGCTCTTATCCCAAAGTGGTATATACAAAAACAAGTAGGGAAGTAACAGAGGCAATAATTTATTGCATTTTTCTCAAAGGCCTTAGATTCCTTTGAAGGATTTTGAGTATTATTTTAAGACTTTCAACTTAAGCTGGATCAAAGAAAAATGAAGAATGAGTGTGTGGTCTTCAGTGAGAAGCTATAGAAGTAGTGCAGACTTTCTTTAGTTTCACTCTCTAGTAGCTCAAACTGACTACAAGATAGAGCACCAGACGAGTTCTTGTAAAACTGAGAAGTTTATGCAATTTTTGGCTACCCATCTGTCGTATTTTAATATCTTCAAGCTTTCAAAATGTTCGGTACAAGTATTCCCCTCCGTTGTATTTATAGAATGTATATCACATGATATTTATCCTGTTTAATATTTATAGTGTATTCATTTCAATTAACCTGCTGCAATACACAGTTCGTTTTCAGTTCCTTTGCAAAGTCTGCATTCTCTTGAGCTAATCCCTAGAACTCAGTTCTCGTCTAGAGACCAGGGGCTGGGTTAGCTGCTTCAACAACAGCAGATGCTCTGCATCCTCATGAACCTGCCTGACATTTAGGGTCACCACAGAGCTGATGTTATGGCTGCTGAGTCTGGAGGGAGAACAGTAGGCACCAACCTCCTTCCCCCTTACCTATGCAAGGAAAGCAGAACAAGTCACCCAACAAGAACCCCATTTCTCCACTTTCCCACTCAGTCTGAATAAACAAACATAAGCAGTGTTTTGGCCATCTCTCTGTTGTGGTCGCACTGGCCATGGTGCAGCCCCGAAGATACCATCAGCCTCGGTGGGGACAGCTTTTTGTCCAAACAGGCACTAGGCAACCTGGTCTTGAGGAAACTCACCATCAGTGAAACTGAAATAAAAACATAGTAAATGAACTCCCTCCAGCTCGTGGTACTTTTCAGGCAGGGCAGGCAGTTCCCAGCAGGCACACATGACCTCCCAGCACTCAGTAGTTCCCCTCAGCTGCAGCCAGAGCCTCTCTAGGTCCTGGGGGAAGTTTCTCAGCATCCTTGCTAAGGCACAGCTGTGGGTTTGTTCACGGGTGCTCTCAAGCCCACACTTGAGCTCTCTTGCAGACTCCATTGCTCTCCCTTCTTCCACCCAGGTCCCTGGACGGTTTGACTCCCCAGGCAGCGCATTTGACTGTTGTGACATACGGGTGCCGCATACTCTATTTTCACAAAACTGTGTTCTTTAAAAGGTCTGTTACCACAGATAAGATAGGTGCTGTATACCAATTGGCAAAGGATGCCTTTTGCTGGAATTGCAAAGTCCATGCAATGCAGGTATACCAGGGGAACAAGACTCGACAAGAATGTTTTAAGTGGGGCCTAATATAGAGTGTCAAAAAAATCACCATCACTTATTCAGTTCTTCAGATACAAAAGAAATATGTATTCACCTCCTTTAGGAATTAAACCACTGACCTTTCTGAATGCCAGAGAACCTAGAAGTAAGGCAGAGGGAGAACGGTTATCGTCTCATTAAAACATACATCCCAAATGTAACTACTGTTGGACCTGACACTAGCTGGGGAGAAGGAGGACGACAGGATGCCGTTGTTAGAGCAGAATCTGTGTGGAGGGGTGGGGGTTGGTTGCACAGAGGATGCAGGCTGGCACAGGTGTCTCCAACTTTTCGTGAGGCATTTGACTTATTTCTGCATGACAGATGACACAAGTGGCATCCTTGCTAAGGTTGTTTGTGAAACGCAGGAAGCAGCAGTGACCCAAATCAGGAGGTTTTTCTCCTTGGAAGAACCCCCAGAAACGTGTTTCTGTGAGAGGCACTCAGGCATGGTGCGTTTTCTCCTGGGCGCCTGAGCTCCCCATGGTGGTGGGATGCCAGGTGGCACATACACATCTGCCAAAGGGGTTTGTCTCAGAGAGCTCCCTCAGCTCCAGGGCAGGCCATGCAGAGCCCCGCACCTGCAAGGGGCTTATCCCGACCCCCCTGCAACTCCCTTGGAAGAGCACGTGGAGACCCACCTCGTGATTCATAGCAGGTACACAGGCACCCCATGACGAGACACCCGCAGGTCCCGCTCCCAGCCCACTGCTCAGAAGAAGGTGCAGCAGGCACTGCTCGAGGACACTGCCTGTGCTAACTGCTTGGCAGCCTTTGATCACTTGTTTAAAGCCAATTTCCTCTACAGGGCCTACAGAGGTAAGAGAGTTCGGTCCATGCTTGGGTTTCAGGTGGTACAAGAACATCACTTTTAACTGTGTAGGTGTGGACAGCCCTCACTAAGATGACACAGGGCTGCCAGTTGCTGCCTTAGCCTGCAACCCAGATGCATGGTTCACTGGTGGGACTTGATGCCAGGCTGGGGCTCGGTAGCTGGAAGTGCTGAGTTTCTACACAGTCTGGAAGGGTTGTGTGTGGTGGTGGTGGAAGTGGGTTTGGAGCCCAAATATACAAGGGGCTGAGACTCTTCAGAAATTTGGCTTTCCCAGATGGCCTACGGGTCAGTGGAGGGAAACATGGGAGGAAAGGTGGGGAGAAGGCAGCATTTCTGGGAGTCCACTGCTAAGGTGACTTCATGTCCAAGCCAATAGCTCCATGTGCTACTCACTAGATTGCAGAATTACAGCTGAAAACCAAGCAGACGCCTCTGAGATGCACACTACCTGGAAATGTGGAGCCCAGGCTGTATCAGCAGGAACAAGATTTTCCAGTTTTCAGCTGAGTCTGGCTGCCTAGTTCACCCACACATTGGGAGCAGCAAGGACAGGACAGGACAGGACAGGTGCTTCGACGCAGCAAACAGAACCAGCTGTAGCTTTCTTCAGAGTGCAGTGGCAGACCAGGAGATGAGGACCTGTGCCATTTTCATGTTGATAGTACCCCACATGCTGGCAGTAAGCGTCCTGCCGGGACTGAATGGGAGCCGTTATTGGGAGCCGTCCCAACTGCAGTGATAAGGCAGGTATTTCCTTCCATTCGCCAAGTGCTAGTCATCATTTATTTATAGGTGGCTTCTGTTCGCTGGTAACCAGATAACAATTATTACAGCAACTTGGCCCTTATGATTTTTCAAACAAACAAGCAAAAAAAGTTTCTTTCTGCCTTTACCTGTCACCTGTACCGTGTGAGAAGGCATGTCCTGGACAGGCTGGGACAGCAAAAAAAATCACCTATTTTTACAGGAAGGTTTGGCCATCGTACATTTCATGAAAAACTAAAATTATTTTGAAAATCAAGAACTGCTAAAGAATTTTTGTTTCTGCTTCCAAAAAAAAAACAACCTGTGTTTATATCCACTGAGGCAACCAGATTCCTTCACCAACAGTAGTTGCATGTATTTCCTTTAGAAGAAAGAGTGTACAGATGCTGGCAGATACATCCCTGCCCATTTCTAGGCTGCCAAGAAGCAGAGCACACCATTTCCAGCATTGGGAAAGCAGCTTCCCAGATTTTCTGTGACCAACTCCCAGTCCAAGCCGCAGTTCTGCTGGCTTGATGGCAGCGGGGTGTTCGCGACAGGGAGCTGCTGCATCATACTCAAAGGGGCAGAGCTAAGGCTAAATAAATATTCAGACTCCCCTGTGCCTTGTTTAGCAACTGACTCTTGATTTGAAGGGAATTCTCTGAAATACTTAGAGGATCCCTCTGAGAGGCCCCTCCAGGCGAGAGCTCCTGAGTGGCAGGGTTCAAAATGCCTGAACTCCTTGGTCGGGGGAAAATTCTGCATCCAAATTTATTGTCAAGCAGTTCCTCTGTTTTTGAAAGTTACTTTATTTGATTGGTGTTCAGTGACTCTTGCAGTGTCTCATATGCTAAGCGCTCAAACACCAGCATGAACCAGAAATCCGAGAATAGCTTTTGCAGTCCTAGGACAGTCTCTGTGACTCTTCTGAGGAACCACTGTGTCTCACAGCACTGCAGTTGGTCTTTATCTCATCTTCTCACTGCCCTGTATTTCCAAGGAAAAAACACAAACCAACCCTAACAAAAAAACAAACCCAAAGAAAGCCTGTGATGTGGTCACAAGGGGAAAATTGTCCAGATTATAAGTAATGTTGCATTTGTGTTGCCAAAGCTGAGGGAACGATGTCCCCACATCCTGGGGAGCACCATTTGGTAGTTGTCGTTCACATGCTTCTATGCACGGTAACAGAGGTGCTTAAGGAAGGACTGGTGGTTACCCTGGAGGTCAGTTTCCTAAATGAATATCCTTCTGAGATCATGCGGTAGCGATAACTGTAGGTAACCAGCTGCCAAGGCATATTTCAAGGCAGGTTTGTGGTTTTCTGCAGCTATACTGCCTGGGGATGCACAGGGAGCCTTTGCATCTCCCTCCCTCCCATCTGCTGTTTGCTGATCAGCTCTCCGTTGCAGGTATACCCTGGGTACGAGAGCACCATGTAGGGTACTGTCTTCCTACATGAAGATCAGGCTAGGAATTCGTGTAATTTTTGGTTTTGTGCAGCTAACTCCTGCCCAGAAACCTACTGAAATGAGGGAGAAATAAGTCTCTTTTTTCCCATCATAAGAAAACAGATTTTGTAAGTTACTAGGTAACAGGTGTGAGGGGGTGGTGAGGAGTTAGTGAGTATTAGCTCTGCTCCATGGGGCTCTCCGTGATTAATCCACATACGGGGATCCAGAGCAGAGCTAAAGACTTGTCTAACAGCTTTAAGCTTTTCCTATATGATGAATAGGAACTGCATCTCAGGCACTATTGTGCTACCAGTACAGCCATAGACCACAGCAGTGCTTAGCAGGAGCTCGGAAGAAAGCTGCCATGTTGAAAAGGAGACTCCCCCTGCAGGAGAGCCCCAGCTCTCCACTGCTCTCATTTAGAGCACCCCTTCCCAAGAAGAACCTGGTTGGGTTTGATGGGTGCTGCAGCTTCCCACGCCTCAAGCACCACCTCGGACACTGCATTTGTGCCTGCTCCCCTCCCATCCCGCCACAGCATTTTAAGGCATGTGGTGAGAAACATGCTGCCCTGGGTTAGCCAAAGGAAACAGTCTTCTGTTCAGCGGTAAAGCAAATTTGAATCCCTTGGTCAAACACTCTCATCAAGCAGGGAGGAGAAGTAAGCAGTGGGTTTCCCTGGAGGTTTTTGCTCCACCAGCCAGGAGAAAAGTCTGCCAGCAGGAACCAGTTCCTAGCGGTGGAGGAGCAGGGTCACATGCACCTGAGAGAGAAATGCCGCTCTGCAATGTTAATTATCGTAATACCCACAAACGACCCTGTGCCCTCCTCCCCAGCTAAGCTGGATTGAGATGGAGCTCATGGAGGAAGGATATACAGGTCCCAGTGAAGCTCTTGGCAGAGGCCCCACCACATCCAAGGCCCACCAGCTCCTTCAGGTGTGGTGGGACTTGAAGAGCCACAGCTCCGAAGGCCACAGCTCCAATCCAGAGGCTGGCAGTGGAGCACTTTGGAGGCTGGACCAGGTGGGAGAGGGCCCTTTTCCTAACTCTGAGAGCATTTGAAAGAGGAGAACTGACCCCCAGATCAGGGAGGTTTTCCTCAGAAGACTTTCTTAGTGCTGAAGTCAGTTGCTTCGCTTTCCCAGCAACACCCCTGCAGGCTGCCCCAGTAGATGACTCCCTGGGCAGTTTCCAGGGTGGGAGGAAGCCATTGCCCACCCACAGTGCGAGGCCACCGTCTGGGACTCACACGAGTAGGGCCATACCTCAGCTCCATCCCAGCTCCGGGTTGTCCAAGGAGGGGAAGATCGAGTTGAAGCCTACCTGGCATGCTCCCATCTCCACCCAACCCGCAGGACATGTGAGGGAAGGAGGTGCTGTGCCCATTCTCCAGAGGAGTCTCACAGGATGAACTGGGGACATCAGGATGCTACAGGAGCTTCAATTAAAAGCCAGTCACAAGGCACTGAGTTGTGCCTGTTTCTCACAAGTCGCACCCTCCCCTGTCCTTCCTGCCCTCGCTGCAAGGCAATGGCAGGAATGACTTGGACGGCTGCCCCCTGCATCTCCTCTCTCCCTGCTGTGATGAAAAGGAGTGGAGATGGAGTATTGATAACCGATGGATGGTGCTGTGACATGGCCTTGCAGGGGACTCTGGACAGAATGCAGTGGAGGAAGAAGACTGAAATTTCCAGGCCACCTTGAGGGCTGTCTGGGTTCCACAGGCCCGTCAGAGATGAGAGAGGTGGCTGAACTTCACAGGGCAGGGAGTTTTGTGGACCTTCAGGGGAAGGACTCTTGGCATACCAGCAGTGACCCAGGAACAGCATTAGTAATAGCATAGGGACAGAGATTGTATGGATAACCATATCAGAAATACCAAACTTGAGTATGGATGTAGCAAAATGGGAGCCAGTGGAGAAGCAGTAATTTGGAGGCAGTTTGTGAGGGGACTGAGCTGAGAAAGGGAAGGACCAGGGCAGAAAAGAGATCAAGTAACAGGATGCTAAGGTATGCATTCAGGGCTGCCCAAGGACAACCGCCACACAGCCTGCACCTGACCACCACGCCTGGGGCAGAAAAATAAACCAAACCTTCTTTCTGATCATACCACATGTGACTGACTGCAGCCAGCAGGGTGAGGAGAAGAGCAGGGAGCACCGGCTGGCTAGCAAGGGGGCACCCAGGACTGACAGACCAAGCATCCTCATGCCCAGATGCATTCCAGACCTGATGGCCTCAACATCTTCCTAACACCTACCAGAATCCTAATATCATGTGGACATCCGCATAGGAGTGCGTGCGTGCTTCCCACCTCCCTGTGCACACATAACCCCTCGGCAGTTTTAAATGCGTGTGCAGGGAAGCAGGGAGACCTTTACAGTGTGAGATGCTCTTCAAAGATCTCTGGTTAGGTTGATCATGTCAAATGTTGCAATGAGATAAAACAATCCGTCTCAGGTGCAGCTTCAAACTGAAACTCTAAATATGGATTAGAATAAAAACAGTTGCTGTCATCAAACTCATCAAGCAAGCTGAAACACAGAGGGAAGAGGTCTGCTTGCATTAGCCAGGAACAGAAAGACCAGGTGACCGAAAAGAAACCTGGAGTCAAAGCCAGTTGATGAGAGAGGAGACTGATTATAAAGTCTTTCTTGGATCAAAATGCAAAGTGAAGTGTGAGCAGCAGTAAGCACCTCTTTAAGTCAGCCTTCAAATGTTCCTATTTTCACACACAATTAGCTTCACTAGAGCAGTAAGAGCTGCCTGAAGTCCCCTTAAAGTAATCATTGCTTGTGGAAAATTTCCTCTTGCATCTTTGTTATGGTTTCTCCCACATTTCGTTCTGAATAGGTGATCATTTCAGTCAGAGAGTGGGAGGAAACATCTGGGCCCATCTGGCTCGATTAAAGTGCCTTGTTCCAAAACCCATCATTTTCTGTTCATCTTGTTGTATTTTCACTTTTGTCTGAAATTAGGACACACTTGGAAACGCTAATTATTTCATGAACCATCTAACATCAGACTTAATACATCTTTTGTTGTTGTTATGCAGAGCCCTTACTTTCAATTCTTTTGTCCGCCGATACCAACGTAACACTGTTTGGCTTATCTCATTTCACAGCCACGAAAGCTGTCCTAGGCAGTAGAAGCGGCGATGCGTGTGGCAATGTGCTCTGCATACCCAACGTGTCTGCTGGCTGGTCCCCGTGCCCTCCAGCACGCAGAGGGAGATGGGGGAGGAGGCAGATGGTGCTGTGCGGATGACAGAGAGGAGATGCTGTCAGCCGGTTCCCACCGCCCAGACCCCCTGGCTGACGGGGTGCACCACCCCAGGGCTCTGCATCCTCTGCAACCCAGTGGGCCCTGCACCCGCACGTGCAGCAGGATTACAAAGTGCATCGGTAAAACCCCTTCTGGGGCCAAAGGACACTCAGCGCGAGGTGCAGACCTGACGGTCTCAGACCCAGCTGTTGGGCACCTCCTCGGACAGAGGGTGGGAAGCTTTAAAAGGTGCTGTGCCCCATGGCTTAGAGCAATTGTCAAACACAGGAGGGGCGGGAGGGGAGCCTGCAGGGAGCACCAGCCCCTCCGCAGCAGTGAGGAAGGATGGGTCTGAACAGCAGAGATGTGTCTGTTGCAGAAGCGCGTGCTAGAAGACTTAAGAAGCACAACTTGGGGCCTTAAGGAAGACATTGTGTCCCACGCTTTGTAGCTGCTGTGAGAGGAAGAGGAGCAGGGGCAGGGAATCACCTCCCTCTCCAAGACATTTGGAACGGGATTTACAGGATGCAGTAAGTGTCCAGTTCCTCTGGTCTCCTGCCCTGGCATGAGTTGTGTCAGGGAGAAGCAGCAGGAGCAGGAAAGTGTGTGTCTCCAGAGGCCTGGCTCAGAGCTCCCGATGCCTTTTACTCAGGCCATTGCCCCATGGCACAAAAGAGTACGTTGCCATAACATGAGCCACTGGAGAAGGGCAGATCCTTTCTCTGATGCTGAAATATTAAACCTGCGTTTGCAAGGTCGGCTGTTCCAATGCTTCAGGCTCACACCATCACAGACACTGTGCCAGGGAGCTTTCCAGAAACTCCACGGTCTGATCTGCCCTGGACTTACAAGAGCAAATGCACCAAGATGCTGTTGCAGAGGCCCAGAGCACACATGGCAGGTAAATCTAGGACTGGGTCTTTGGGGAAGAAGCATGCAGATTCCCAGGTGCCATATGCCGTGTTTCCAAAACGTCTGCCCTGAAGTCAGGTGTTGAAGCCTGCAGCAAGTGGTTCAACTGAAGGGCAATTCTGCCCTTCAACCGGCCACTCAGCATCCCAGAGCGCAGCAGCCCCTGCAAGCCCTAGAACAAGCTCCTGCAAACAATTCTCCCTGCAGCGATGCTTAGCCAGCTCCCTTGGCAGATTTCCACATCAAGCCTGCAGCGGCAGGAGCAGAATCAGTTCTGCCTGGCGAGGTATTTCTGCCGGCCAGTGCAACACAAACACAAGTCTGTGCAGCCGTGGGCTGCTCATGGCTCAATTGGCCAGTGGTGGCCCACTGCACTGGATGCACCTAATCCTGATAACTATGCAAACCATGGCATTGCAAGTAGGGAGGAGGGAAACAGCTCATGCTGCCTCATCCTCCAAGTCCCTAGGGCTGAAAGGTCCATATTGGCATGTCTGAAAGCAGGAAAGATGCTAAGTGGATGTGTTATTTGCTAGACATCAATTACAGACCAGCGTAAACAGCTGATCTCCTACTGAATTCACTTCTTTATTATGCAGTTTGTTAGAGGATTATTCAGACAGCTCAGCTGGATCTCACTAGCACTTCAATATTTATTCTGCCCTTTAGCAAAATGCAGAACTGCAAAGCCTAAGTTTCTCGCTAAACTCTCCTGCCGGGAAGACAGCACGCTGCTAATGTTGCAGAGACTCACTCTCTCCTCCACAAAGGCTGATGGCCTCCCACAGGGACACCCAGGCATCACCAAGGAGGCACGTCTGCCCAAGCCAGGTACCCACCTGCACAGGCTGGTCTTCCCTGCGGAAACCTGGGTCGTAGCTAAAAAGCTAAGTGGAGGTGTGACTGCAATTATACTTACCACCAAGGGAAGCACTTCAGCTTTCCAAAAATGCCGTAGCGAGAAAAATAGAAGATTAACCGCTATTTCAGATTACTCCAACAATGGAGCTGCAGAGAGGTCAATAAGCAGATATGTGAAAGCCACATATCTGAAAACAAGGCTCTGCTTTGGCACATGTTTGCCAAGAGCGCCAGGCTGCTTTCTTGTTCCTGCTCATTGCTCCAAAACTGAACGGCTTCAGTATTGATAAATGACATGTAAAACAAGGGCAAACATTAGCTCAGACAGTCAAACATCTGAATATAGGAAACACACGGGCCTGTAGGACCCATATCAAACTTGAGATTTTTTTTTAGAAGCTATCTAAATAATTGGAAGTATTGATGTCCCATTGTGAAGTCCATGGTATTGTAGGTTGTTTGAAGGATTTCACTGCTCCTAAGTCTTGGAAATTCCTTACAGGGGAAGGTGGGTGTTTGCTTGCCACAAATGTATCACTGGCACACAAGAATTTATGAAATTTCAGGTCTTAAGGTGCCCTGGACCTTCACACCTAGAAATAGTAACCTTGTAGTTCAGCCATAGCTTTAGAACATTAATCCCTTATTTGTCAGGCCTTGAATCTATCTTTGCTCTGTTTCAGCCATCCCTGCAAAATTAGTTAAGATGTGTCACCTGCACCTGCAATTTACCATAGGATTAGACACATATTGTCGAGCTTGTCCTAGCTGCAGCAGCAAAATTGTCTAATGGCCAGTGTCTGACCTTGTCTTGTGGTTTAGAGCTTTTTTTTTTTTTTTGCCATTGCCCAAATCTTTTAGCATAAATTTTGTTTAGCTTGTGCAGTGGGGTGGGGCTCTCCCTAAGAAATCATGTCATATATAAACAAACAGCAAACCTGAGTAATCATGGTATAATTAACCCTTTGGACCCACAGGAGAGGAGAAAGTATAACCTATTAGCAAGTGTGGGTTGAAACACACAAAGACATCCTAAATGTACCTAAGAACAAGAAGGAAGAAGTTTCCCACTATCAACAGAGCATTTCTCCTGGCAAAGGACACAGGTTGCCAATGAGCAACGCACAGGAAAGGCGAAGGCAATACGCTGTTGAAGGAACTAGCGCTAGAAGTAAAGAACTGTACTTTTTAGGGGAAACATTTTACTCTTTTCCTCTTCTCACGTTGGAGGAGCCAGGTAAGAAGCACAGCTGTGCCCACAGGTGAAGCCAGGACACGTCCAGGCTCTCGGACTCTGAGCGAACATGTTTCTTTGGGTTCACACGGGGACTGGTGGCAGCACTGCTCTGTGCAAACACCCCCCGGCACCCTTCATGATGCATTCCTCCCAGCCACGTGCACCTTCCCCAAGCTGCCCTATAGAGGCTTCAGGAAATTTCATTTGTAAGACTCTAGCTGTTTCCAAGAGAAGGGTAGAAGAAAAATGCTTGATTTTGCTCACATTGAACTCCAGCGACTGGGAGAAAGTGCAGGGGTGGGTCTGGCAGGAGGACACTGGTTGGAGCAGCAGGTGGACCTGTGCCTTCTCCTGTGCCTTGGCCAGCGGGGATCATTAAAAATGATGCAGCCTTTGTCCAGTTAAGGGATACAAAGGTCCACCAGCATTCTGCAGACCAGGAGCTTAATTTCACATTCCTGGATAGGTGTGTGGTCTTTTATCATCTCCTTCTTGTACGTTTCTGCACAAACAATGAATACTTGTGCTAGGAAAAGTGCCTTTGGGAAATGCATTTGCATTTCAATCTGTCTGTGGAAAAGAATAAGAAGTATTAAATGCCACCATGGATCACAGCAATAGACCTTCCAGCCTACGCTAATCTTCCAGCAGATGCTGATCTTCCAGCATCAGCAGTAATCTTCTAATATTATTTGCACAGTGCTAAAATTAAAGAACTGCATTTATCATTTCACAGCAGACACATTACACTTGACGGCAACAGAATTAAAAGTTGAAGCTCATCTAATTTTATTTACTGTACACAAGATGCTTGATCATATTAAAGATGCAGTTTCCAACCATTCCTCCAGGTAAAACTCAAACTTCACTTTTCAGGCCTTGTTGGTATCAGCTCCTTGTGGATTGCTGTTACACTGAATTTTATATCTTCCTGCATGACTGTAAATAAATACGGATCAATTTATTATTTTTTTTGAAGCTGCTGGCATCTTTCTTCAGACAGGAGTCTTCCCAGGGCAGAACTTAATTCAGCACCTGAGCTTAGGTACTTAACATGCTGACCAGATGAACTTTGCGGTGTTCATGGTGGGGCATCTACTGGTGAGAGATCAGTCTTTTCCACGAGAGCACGTGGAGGATGCCAGCCCTGAGGCTAGTGCTTGACAGCAAAGGCACCTTTGCATCCTTTGCAGCCACCCACGAACAGTTGACGGCTCAACAACAACACTATGGGCGAAGCAGCCCGGGCCAGTCAGTGCAGCCTCATTTGCTGGGGGGTCCGCACAAGTATGGGGACAGTATAGCAGATTGCACTGCCAGGAAGCTTTGGCTGCTTAGACTCTTCTTCCTTCTCCCATCACAGGCAACTGTGTCTGAGGATATGCACTCTAAATACTTGCACGTCTGTACTGAGGTCACATCTACTCACCTGAGCACGTGCAATGCACAGCCCTGTGATCTACCTACTTACTCCAGAGCTTTCCTATCCCGTTTCCAGTCGTGTGTCTAACCGCTCCATCCACTCCCCCCACCGTGTTCAGAGACTCCAGTGGCGCACGTCTCCTCTTCCCCTTTTCTCTAGCTCTAAGAAAGTGACAGCAAGGTAGGTTATTTGGTCCTGTTTCAAGTAGTGGACCACCTGTTGTCACAGGGTAGCAGTTAAAAAGCAGCAAGGCAGAACCTGTGGGCTCCTGGAGTGGGAAAGCGGGCAGCAGAGCCCCAGCCTGAAAGAGCAGCAGTTACACAGCAGGTTCCCCAGCAGAGCCTGGGGAGATGAGCCAGGTGCTTCTGCTGCTCTCCCAGCCCCGGCCCCACAGACAGCCGCGAGCACTGCCTCAGGCACCAGCAGCTCTATGAATTCAGACATCCAACAGCAGCCCCTTTTCTGCTGCATTCACATACAAAATACACAAACACATACAAAATGATTAGTGGGACACAGTTTTGGTTAAAAAAAAACCCTGTATGGTGCAAGTGCAAAATGGCTACGAATATGTCCTTCTGCCAGCAGATGGCAATCAAAACAAAGAAACATAATTACTTCTGATAAATAATTCCTCTTGCTGTCAGGTGCGTTTGATTCACAGGAGCAATGCAGCTGCCACCCACCCCGAGGGGTGCATGGCAGACATTGGCGCTCTGTGTCCCCCAGCTTCTGCCCCCTCCAGCAGGGATTGCAGCTGCCGCTTCTCCTGGCAGGGCCGTGCTGGCTGCAGCCCTGCCTGCCATCAGAAGGGCTGGCGCAGGGCAGCCACCGCCCTGCCACCTCCCCTCCTCCTCTCCTGGCAGGGTGGAGAGGATTGTCACCTAGTATGGAGCCCACAAGGCCAAGGACAGGCCAAGAAGAGCTGTCTACATTAGGAAAAGCAGAGCACAGGACAGTGACGCTTCTGCCTCTCCCGTTTGGCTGAATTCCTAGTTTCGGGGCCCTCACTACAAGACAGACATTGAGGTTTAAGACCACGTCCAAAGACGGGCAACAAAACTGGTGACAAATCTGGAGCACAAGTCTTATGAAGACTGGCTGAAGGAACTGGGGTTGTTTAGCCTGGAGAAAAGGAGGCTGAGGGGAGACCTTATCGCTCTCTACAACTACTTGAAAGGAGGTTGTAGCCAGGTGGGGGTCGGTCTCTTCTCCTAAGTAACAAGCAACAGGATAAGAGGAAGTGGCCTCAGGCTGCATCAGGGGAGGTGTAGACTGGATATTAGGCAAAATTTTTTCACTAAAAGGGTTGTCAAGGCTGCCCAGGGAAGTGGTTGAATCACCATCCCTGGAGGTATTTAAAAGACAAGTAGACATGGAGCTTAGCAACATGGTTTAGGGGTGGCTTTAATGGTTGGACTTTATGATCTTAAGGGTCCCTTCCACTCCAGGTGATTCTATGATATCCCCAAATACCCTTTTTTACATTTGGAGGTGGTAAACAATTGCAGCTCAACTCTCCATGGGAGGCGATGTGCTCCTCATGATGCCCAACACACAGGAGAAGAAATACAGAGGTCTGAAGTGGCCCCTCCTTGCACATGTCAGGAAGCAGCTGCATCAGGTGGGCACAGAAGCAGATGAGGAATTTCCAAGTCCAAATTTACCAGCACAAGCCTAATAGGCATTAGGCTCGTGCTGGTAGGAGCAGCATAAAAGCCTGGTGAGAAGTGGGAGTGGGAGGAGAAGGGAGGGCAGCTTCCATGGTGAAGCAAGATAGTTGTGAAAAACACGTAGTGGTAATAAAAACCCTGCATTCATCCCTCGTTTCATGATGAGTCACTGAGGGCAGGAGAGGCAAGTTTAGCCATAATATACAAAAAAGTCTCAGTGAAATTAAGCAGAATATGCACTCGTTCAACAAATCAATTCAATCCATTGAAACACTTGTGGGAGTTCAGTTCTCATGGTTCATACATCCCTATAATAAACCTGGCACCTTATTTGCCCCTAGGGTGGACCACTGCTAGGATGCAGAGAGAGCAGGTGTGGAGCAGGAGACATCACAGCTACTCACTGCTGCAGGTTGAGTGTTTCTGGTACTGCTTTGCTGAAACTGGTTGGTTTCCGCACAAAGTCGGGTGAGTCCATTGTTTCAGAAACTCCAGAAGCCTGAAGGAAGCTGAAGTGTTGGAACCAAAGACCACAGGGAAGGCTCTGGGTCAAACACTCCATTAACAGCTTCTACGAAGGCTGTCAACATCACTGAGCTACATAACGGAACTGCCAGGACCTAGCCAGCAGAGATCAGCAGAAGAGCAGACCCAGTGGATGCACTGAGCTCAAACACTAAGCTAGGAAACACTCAGCACTCCACAGCACACGATATTCCTACATTAACAAGCACACCAAGTACAACCAGATCTCCTGATTTCCCTGTTTTTTGAGGCACTTCCATTCTATTTTCTACATAAGTTGTTCTACAAACACAGTATTCCTCTTTCCAAAGCCAGCAAGGTTTAGGCTGGTACTCAAAATTCACAGCTATCTACTTCATTTTATTTCATAGTGGAGAAATAAACAGATTTAACAGCTGCAATCCTAAACCTCTAAAGAGGCCCATCATTTAAATTAGCTTCCTGAGCAAGTTGGATGAGCTGCCCCTCCAGGTTTCACCTTGCACATTAGAAGTCTGCTGAATGCATTGCGTATTCCTTGGCAGGGAGGCAGCACACTGACAATCCCGTCTCCTCAGTGCGACTTGCCGAGCACTTCTGCTGTCTTGTTGCTCACCAAAACCATGCACAAGGAAGGAAGTGCGGAAGCTCACCAACTGGTAAGAGCCAAGTGAGGCCTCCCGAAACATGAGCCCACAGACACCCACACAGAGATAATGACTTAATTCCTGGGTCTGCTAGCAGCATTACACACCAGAGAACTTCACATTTTTTGTGTGCCCAGACCTTGGATTAGGAGTGGAAGCCACCCCAGGAAAACAGCCAGCACTGTTTTACAGATTACAGGAGATGAAGAATCCCTTACAGTTCGTACTAATTCCAATTCAAGTCTTCTTCACCTACCTACAGACTGCATTTTTCCCTTCTTCAGCGCTTTTTCCTCAGTTCTGCCATAGAGGGTAAAAATCTGCCAGAAGTCCTCCTCTCACCCTCACAACAGAGGCGGTGCTGAGGCAGAGCACATGGTATCCTCTTCAGCACTCCAACGTCCAGATGAGGTGTCCACAGTACAGATTTCAAAGGCTTGGGCTCAGATTGCTACCAGCTGCCCCGCACACCACCACAGTATGCACGGTGCTCTGCACAGTGCTTCTGCTGCCTTTTTTTTAATCACCCATTTGCTCTTGCTCTTCTGTTTGCTCTGCCTGAGATTGAATTTAAGGCCATGTTATTTCTCTGTAACACATTCTGCCTACTTAGTTCAGTTACTTACCGACACCTGCCAGCTTGACACTGCATGATTTCCATCCGCTGTGGATTGTACTCCCAACTTAGTCTTTCTAAATACGTGTCAGGGTAGCCACAGGCTTTGTCTATGGCAAAAAAAAAAAAAACGCAACTCACTAGCATTATCCTTTGCTGCAGCAGTAAGGGACTGACTGGAAGTAGGTATCAATCAATTTTTCAGCAGTTTTGCATGGTTAGAGTAAGAATAAACAGATTAACACCAAAAGTAACAGCATGTTACTTTCAATACAGGGAGAAAGATTATTTGGTAAGAAAATGCTAGAAGACCTATCTTGAGTTCTTATAAACCCATCAGACTGTGCAAGGTAGTAAGCGGAATATGAAAAACGTTTCCAATGGCAATGGCCTTTCCCTAACAGAACTTTGCTTACTTCTCAGCTTGCTAATGCTTCTCTTTACTGCCACGTGCTTATCCCACCCATTCTCCTTTGGTCACACCCATTCATTCTCCCATATCCTCCGTTTTCCACTCTCCTCCTTGGGAATCTCCTGTGGTAATCCCCCACTATGCTTTTATTATTTTAAAGGAACATTCTCCATGTCACTGAGTGGCTTGCTCTCAACTATAAAAGACCCTGCTATTTATATAATCCCCTACTCTTGTTTGAGAGCATGGAGTTAGAAGATGCTTCTGGGCACCTTGTTAATACTGTCCCAGCAGCAACTCCCCCTTCTCCAGCATTCCCTCACAGATTCCCCAGATCCGCAGCACTTCATCACCGAATGTCCCCCCACACCCACCCCACCATGGGCTGCTCATTCCTCCCTCCTGCCTCAGTCTTTTCCTCTTCTCCAAAAAGAAGTTCTGCGCAGGAACCCCTCACAGCCTCATACAGGCAGCAGTCTAAGAAACGCAGTTGCCCAACCACCGAGCACACTGCAGGGACTCCTCTCCAACAGGAGAAGAGACACTTCTGAAGAGACACTTGGTTTTCCCAAGAGGTTCAGTCAACCTCAACGTACTAATGAGAACCATTTCTCTAACGCTTGCATATTGTTCTGAAAGAGGCAGTGGACATGCTTTGGGTATGCAGGTCATTTCTCCTTTGCTAAAGAAACAAACATGCAAAATCATTTTGTTTGTTTTAATTGATCACTGGTTAAGTCAAGTCGTAATACATTTCAAAGCAAAATATTCTGTTCAAGGACATTGTGCCAAACATTAAATCTACTTTTAAACAAGGCTTAATGTTATCTTTATATACATACAGGTATAATTTTCATTTCACTAGTAGCAAAATTACTCAGTACATTGACTTTCCTGAAAGATAGCAAAAGTAGGACTTTAATATCTGTTACGTCCTTCCACACACCCCAAACCAGAAAAATCACAGGTATAGAAAGTACAATCACAACTACAGGTAAATACAATAAGGACATCAGAGCAAGCGAAGTCCTTATCAGAGATGACAATCGCTTCTAGAAGTCTACATTGCAAATATACAGTACATTCCACTAAAGAGTTTTGGGAGTTCTCACAATGCCTCTTAATCCCCTTTTGGTAATAAAAAACTTCCATGACAACATGTATCCTTCATAAAAATTAGTGAATTTGTATTTTTGGAGCTTATGTTGGAAGCTTAATGCAGTCTAAACTGTGGTCTACAATAAGCTCACCCAAACAGAGAGCAAGCAAGCATTGCCAGATTCATCAAAATCAGAACCACAGCTCAGCTAAGTCACCCTTTGTTCCTGGTCACTGGGCATCCAGCAGCTACAGCTACTCTGCACCAGGGACAGACCCAAGGGGTAGGAAATGATACATTCCTCCTACGGCTTTCACAGGTCAATCACCTGCAAGTTCTTGACAGAGAATGTCGACTGACTCATAAAGCACAGGTAACTGTACAAGACTAATTTGAACTTATTTACAAAGTGTTCGTTACATTCCAATTGTTAGACAATTGAGAACACAGCTAAGAAGCAACAAGGTTTCCACATTTATGTTACCCTGAAATATTCCCGTGAGCAGCAGAGGAGGCAATGGCCAATGACTATGCAAACCTACTGCTGCTGCTGGCAAAACTGCAGTCTGGCCTCGGGAGGTGGAATGGTGCATATAACCCAGCAGCCCCAAAAGGCAGTCGAGGTTTCAGTTATACTAAACTCTGCTATGGTTTGTGCAAAATACCAATCCTGTGTAAGCAGCTTTGAGACATAGTTCACGTTCAGGAAGGAACCGTTACTCTGTGCTTGGCAAGATAACACTGGAGGAACTTTTCAGAATTAGCAAGAAAAGGGAGGTATGCAAGGCATTTTTCATGAGCACTAGTTACCCTCACAGGTGAAATGCCAAGGATTTTGCCACTGTGCCAAGGAAACCAGCACTGTTGTAGGTTTTCCATTCTGTATTTGCTGAAGGAAGCTACCATTGATTAGCAAAGTATCCAAACTTTACCCAAGTGACAACACAGAGGAACTTTTCCTTCCAGGCCTGATTTCACAATTGGCTGCCCACTAACAATATTGAGCATAACCCCATGATTTAATATGAATGTAAGTGCTTAACGGCTCATTTTCTTTCTCTCCCCTGCTGTTAATGTCAAGGAAATATGACAGCACTGGGAAACACCACACAGGCATGCCCAAGGTTAAACAGACCAACTGATTTCCTCCAACATGGTCAAAGCACATCACTCTTCTCCATTTGGCAGGTTCTAGCCACACACATTCTTTAACACCAATTCTTCTCACATCTATTTTAAAAGGTAAGTTGCCTGACTCTCCAGATCTAACAGCAATGTAACATAAGCAACAATTCAGAAATAACTAGTGGAAATGTGCCCTATGGTTTTATAAGCTCTGCTTCATAGCAACTTCTGCCAAAAAGGCCAAGCACTTCGTACTGCCACTTGTCTAGAGCCAGTCAGTAGCACTTCTAAAAGGGCTGGAAAAGCAGGATACAAACCAGGTTTTTTTCTACTAGTCTAGACCTGTTTTTAGCAGAGGAGTAGTAGGAATAGGTCAATGAAGAGAGAATTAGAAAACAACATTTGAGATGTAGGTTAGAGTCTGGATGTTCTTCTACACTCTTCCCCTAATCTATGCTGCATTGTTTTTCTTTGCTCTTGCAATAAACATGTCAAGCTACTCACTTTTAAGAGCTGGATCCTGGTAGGCTGCAAAGAAGGTATGGTATTAGTCAGTTGTCATTAACAGACAAAAGAATGACAAACATGGGCCAAAAGGCACCATGATTTGCTGCAAGAGTCAAGGAGGTACTTCACAATAAAACTACAAGTGCCATGTGTGAAGTCTGGTAGACACAACATCAACCTTCTGGCAACAGTCACCTCAACCTTTACAGTAAGCAGAAGATATTAAGTCTAGCTTTCAGGGCATGATTTCACTTCCAACATTTAAAAATTTAACTGTTCAATGAATAGTAAGCATGAATGAAAAAAAATATACATTTTAAGCCCAATGAGAATTCACAGTACCTCATCAAGTCTCAGCTTAATGTAGCCTATTCTAAAAGCTTTTTGGCTTGTGGACATTAATAATACAGATAGAGTGGAATTTGTATGTAATAGTTTTGAGTGCAGTCCTATCCCATACAGCATACAACCAATTATCAATGAAGTACAGAGTGTGAGAATGGCTGAGAAGCCCCTCACAGTTTTTTTATCATTTTTTATTACTGTTTCAAGATGAATTCAAGCAGAATTTCTAGACTTTTTCTTCCGAATGACCCTCCCCTTTAAAAGCAACATTAAGACTCAATATATATTTATATAAAATCTACCTTAACCTCCCTCTTCCCAGATTCCTGTAACTAAAAAATTTAATATATAAGCCTTACACTATGGAACACCTTCAGTGGTCCTCATGCTGCTTTATCTTGTAAAGAACACAAAAATTAAATTTACTGTGGTCATGTTAATCACTTGCATATTTGAAGTTTGCTTACAGGGCTACACAACTAAATGACATAGTTACACACAAAAAAACAAACCCCAAACAAACAAAACAAAACCAAAATAGTTTAATTGTCAAGATTTGAGACTTACCAAACTGAGCCTCTCACAGATTCTTGGCACCAAAATTCAACTACATAGAAAGGAGGAGGACAAAGGAATCAAACGGTTCTCCCACTGAGGACCAGAGCTGATTAAGCCACAAAGTAAGTTGAGGGGTCCTGTCAACCTGATTGAAGTTTCACTAACTATCAAATGGTTCTTGGAAAAATCCACAGCCAAACTTAATGATTTTCCATAATTTTAAAAAGCGGGAATCAATTTTAAGAGATCTTCAGTTCCAGATAAAACTATTGCACTCATGTTTCCCTCCTCACTTAAAATTACATCTAAGGTTCTTCTCCACTGTTAAAGAAAATTTTGCAAGCAAGAATAGGGAAATAAAAACAGAGAAATACAGACATCCAGAAAATGCTATCAAACATACAAGGCAGAGAAAGATCTTTTGCTCCCAATTTTCTGTTTTAAGTTATAGACATATTTCAAGAGAAGAGCAATTAAAAATGTGTCCCTCAAAATTAAGTATTACTATGTGCTGAAAGTTAAACTGTGCTGAAAGAAATTAAATATGTGCAGAAAGGAATGTTTTTAAAGTAGCCCTACCTTACTAAAAGCAGCTCCCTCAGAAATACTTAATCTCTCAGCTGTATATAGGAGTGCAGCCAATCACAGTCATTATATATCTGTGTCTGTCTTTTTAAACCTATTACTAGATATCATTTGCCCTAGAACTGTGAAAAACCATGCAGGTCTCCAACAAGCCTATCCTACCAGCAGAAGCCTTCCATTTCAATGGATGCAGTCCATGCATACAAAGAATTAATGAAGTGTCCCTAGAGAAAAAGATTAGCTCTTAGTGTAAATCAGACGGCAAGTTACCTCTTTTTATGAAGAAATTTACTGAGATTTAAGACTGCCTCAAAGCAGTAACTGAAATACAACTGCAGCTATAATATATAAGCATAAACTTCCTCATCCATAACTGATTCTGGCTTCCATCTTAAAAAAAAAGAAAACAAAATCACAGTAGCTGAATATATATGTGAATATATACACACAAAATCTTTTATCAGAGGTTCGTAAGTAACTGTGTTAGATCTGAGCTTAGAGACTATAAATTGCAACCTGTGTTCACAAGTGTCTAACCCACCAGTTCTCAGGCTGGCATGGCAGTGGAAAATCTCATCCAACACACTGTTCAGGTGGCATTAGAATCTCATGTTTTCTGTTCAGATGTTGCTCAGCTAAACAGTTACTGCTGATAATGGTACAGCTTCCCTCAGTTAAACATGCAAAATAGATAAAATGGCAAGATGATCAAAAAATATCCCCTTGAATGCCGAACTGCAGTGTTTCAAGAGACTGCTGCCAAAGCTTTAATACCACAACACTAAATTTTCAAACTTGATATGAAAATTGTACTTTTGTTATTACACAGGGTATAACAGTCATTGGTCATTTGCATTCATTCACCCCAGCACTAATGAAAACCTGCCTTCTGAATAGGAATGAGAAAACATGTAAAGTTCTCTATCAAGTTGTGTCTCTACTCATCTTGCACTAGCTAGTGCATTGAAGGTAGGTGAGCAGAAATGCTACAGTCTACCAATACACCCCATGTTTTCACAGACACTGATGTCATGCATATCTCAAAAAATACAGAAGTTCAGACATGCAGCAAAATGTGTTCAAGCACTTTAAATGCTCTCCAGATTATAATGAGTAATGTAGTATTTACTCAGACAAATCAAAAAAACATTTTGTGCTTACACTTCAAGTTTCAGAATAATATTATTTCTATCCGATTATCTTAAGACCAATGGAAGGAATGTTCCACTGAAATCAGAAGCAAGAGATACCATTTAAAGAAGTAGGAAAATAAGCACTGGTCAGAGTATAGCCTTCCAAAGGTTCATAATAAATAACAAAACAGCAGGAACATGCAGACCTTAAAGTCAAGATTTGTTTCTAGATTCATGATACGTAAAAAAAATTAAAAATCAAGAACAACCCTGGCTGACTTTCCCACATTTGGGGTCTTTTTGGCTAGAAAACTGTTAATTTATTTTAAGGAACACAGGCATTGTCAGAAAACATTATTTACAGAATGATTATCAGATTGATGACATAAAGTACAGATGAAAAATATACATCCTCAAGTTTGAGATAAGCCAAGCAAATTCATTGCTGGTAACTAAAGCACTTTGAATAAGGCGACAGACACCAAAACAAAACTGAATCACAAAACTACTGAAAGTAACAGACAAATTGGAGAAGGTAGAGGTAAAGCAAAGATCAATGAAATTGGAATGATTTATAATTAATGACAGTATACCAGAAATCATGGAGCTTCATTAGAATTCTATTTTACCATATATAAAACTGAAAGGAAATCTTTACTCCCAGATTGTGATTTCTTCAAGTACTGAGCAGCTGTTTTCTTAACGCATCTATGTAATGCTTTGTACTCTACATCTTACAAAATACATCCCCATATTTAAGTGCATGATTAGAAACTGTGCTGAAATCATGGAAAAATGCTTCATAAGTCATAGGTGCAATAAAGTCACAACAATGCTCAGCTCCAGTTTTTGGAAGTAGTTTTGTACAAGGTGAAGTTTTAGAAAAGGGACTTTGATCCCTGGTTTTCGAATTCTGACCATGCATCGTTCAATTCCATGAAGATCATTTTGGCATACTGCTCATAAGGTTGTCCCGTGGCCTGAAAACAAACAGAACATATTAGAAGCATAAAAATATTAGGAATTATGTGACTTAGCAAATGTAAGAGGGGTGGGATGTTTCTTATCTTATTCAAGAACTTTAGACTGCTGTGCGAATACAATTTTGCAGCTCTCTCCAATCTTATCCAAAGTGTGCCATGAGTATTTTAAACAAAGCCAAAGCCTTGGTTTCCTTACATTACTTCAAACTTTTAGTGCAATTCATAAAAAACTGAAACTTAGCTAAAACCATTTTTCAAAGTTGTATTTTTCCTAAACAGTTTTAGTTAATGATCAAATGCAGTAATTTTTGGAATTGCTTCCTGACAGACCGTGCAGTAGTGTACAAGAATAAAATTTAAGCACTGTTTAAGACAACTCCTTTTGGATGGGATTTCTTGGAGAAAAATCTGTTGCTAATTGTGGATCACATTCAGCTTCAACATTAATGATATAGCACTTCCCATGCATTTGCTCCATACTCCAAAGACAGTACGCTCCTGATTCCCTGCGTATTTCACAGCAGCATGGCCTCTGGGCCAGCCCAACCCCCATGGTTAGTAAAGATCTAGTCCCACAAGACGAGTCATTTTAACAAGTTCTTTCAACACAAAAAGGAAGCCCCAAAGCCCTCTCCAGTATCTTTCCACTTCTCCTGACGCTTGACTTTTGCCAGTTGGAATACTTTATAGACCCTTTTAAGGACTGCTTTAACTCAAAGCATCAGAAAAAAAAAAAGGAAAGAAGAAAATCCCTCAAAAAGACTTGTGTTCTGACACTGATGTGTTAAAGGGGCTTAATGAAAGCACCAAAAAACCACCACAAAGATGGAGGAAGCCACATGGCCAAGAACAGCAAAGGATGCGGGGCAGAAAAAAACCAAACAATGTCTTGTTCCTCTGTTAGGGATACAAGATGACACAGTACTTAGACTACCGCTCACTGAACCACCAGTGAAGGCAAGCCTGAAAATTCAACCAGGTATATTCAACAATTATCTTTATATCTAAAACACAGCCTAGAGCAATGACTCAGAAGAAGCAGCTACCTTCATAAACTGGGAGACTAACAAACAGCAATGGAAAGCATTAAATATTTTAAAAAGACAACTGGAATGTCATATTCATCAAGTATTTTTCAACTGCTAATTCATTTACTCTAGTGAAATTTATTTTTTCTAGTTCCCAGTAAAGTCATCTAGCAAAGGAGGTTCAACATTTTTTTCCTACCAGTTTTGTTGTGACAGCCTCTGAGTCTTCATATACTGGTGAATAGTCCTAAAAGACCTGAACTATCAGCTGGCAGAAATAAAGCAGATTCCACTAATCAGCATTAAACCTGCCAGCAGTCAGAACCCAGCGTAACTAACTGGGGCTCAGCACAACCTTCGCAGGATCTTTCATTTGTTAAGATTTATCTGTTGAATTCTGTACTGTGTCAGGATGACACGAAAAATCCTGTACTACCTGAATGCAGTTCAGAAGACAGTAGAAGCAAAGAAAAGAGCACCTAGGGCGCTGATCAAGAAGCAAGGCTGTAGCATGCGTCAGTGACTAGTATGGTGTGGTAAAAGCAGTTTTATACTCCTTCTAAACGGAAGAGGATCAGAGGAACACACTCACCTTATCCGGATGAACTACAAGCACTGCTTTCCTGTAGTACTTCTTTACTTGTTCAGGAGTTACTAGATCTGCAATGCTGACTGGTTTCCACTTATTTTCCCCTTCCCAAAGTACGGTATGAAGAGTGGATATTAATGCTCTGATATTTCTCTCCTTTCCTTCAATCCATTCAAGGATCTGGGAAAAACAGAATGTATAGAACTGATTGCATCACTGTAAGCATTCTCAGTCTATCTAGAGACAACCTTCAGTCTGTAGAAGACTACAAGGTTAAGACACAAGTACAGTTGTCTTGCTGCATTCACCCCCTAAGTCCAACTGTCTCAATACATTCTTCTTTGTGGCACCCACATCATTAGCTATCCAAAAGTGGTATTTTGCATCTGCCACTAGGGAGTAGCTCATTGTTATTAGTTTATTGCACAAATCCAGTCATTGTAAGAGAAGTTACTGAGATAGTTAATTTTACAGGGTTTTGCAATACGTAATGACAAGAGAATTGGCAGGAGTAATTAAAAACATCTGTTACAATTACATTAACTTCCTGTCAGGGCACAACATTAATTTACTAAAATTCTTACTTGATTTGTACGAAAGTTTCAGATCATGTATATTAGTAGTTAATGTTTACTTAAGCAACCTGCAGGGGTGCAATAACTAAAGGGTTCTTTCAGATATCCCCATGAAAGTTGATTAGAATAACTGTCCATTTCACAGACTTTAACAGCAATATTCAAGCCACTGTGATATAGCGATACAGTATCTTCACTGAACACCGTGATATGCAATATGAAAATCTCTGCCCTCTATCAGCAACAAGTATGGTAAATAAAAATCTGTATTTATTTCCATTTATGGTGATTTATGCGAAAAGGTACCCATGCAAGCTGTATACACTTTCTTTAGGTAAGACACTTTGTGAAAATAAATTGCAGCATCCCTCCAAAGTTCTTTTATAAACTTCTCTAAAGCACCATGAGGACTACAAAACTGAAAGTATATTAATATGTGATGTTAGCAATGAGTAATACATCGCAAAAATCTGAGCACCTGATCAGGTAAACCCCCACAGACTAGCTCTACAGCCCATCTCCAGAATTGCAACTGTTAGTAATTTCTCAGGACAGCAGTAGCACTTGCTAACTGGCAAATGAAAGTGGTCACCCTGAAGACAGGTGTTCTCACCTGCCTGTTTTTTAAAGTGTAGTTTTGTATTACCAGCCAAATCCATTTTTTAAGGAGACCTTTGGGAACACGAGAGATAAAGAACAGTCCTGGCTTCAAGAAATGGACTCTGACAAGAAAACAGGTTCTTATATTCTCCAAGCTTAGCTGAAAGAGAAACTTGTGTTCTATCCACACACTTTTTGTGCTATTGTCACTGCTGCTTCATTGCCAACTGACTCTTGTTCACACTAATTAAATTCTACAGTCATATGATTTAATACAGATAAGGTTTCATTCTCCTTTATTGGTTTGCTCTGTTAGTCATTGTATCCTTCTGCTCTATCAGCAGTTCTAAGCTTAAACTCAGATTTTCACTTAAATCAATATCACTGTTAGACAAACCTTAAGTTTCAAGGGGTCCATATCTTTAGACATTTCTTGTTTTCTCATCTCAGCAATGGTCTTTGGTCCCTTTTTGTCAGATTTAGCCGAAAATCCTTGATTAGATAAAAGATCCTCAAAGTCATTTTCTGAAACCTTTGGCTTTTGACCTATGAAAGGAGAAAAACATTAAATGAAAAGTTACATAGCAGAATACATTAATGGAGGGAAATATACTGCACTTAGATACACCTGCATGACATTTGTCACTAAGACGATAAATATGCTTCAGGGATTTGATAAACTCTGCAGACTAACAGAAAGATAGGAATAAAAGGGATCACTGGCAAGCTTTCAGTCCAGCAGACCAGAACCTCATGTGCATACAGGTGACTACGTACTTCCATGTCCTCTTTTTTTAAAAATTGAGTAGATCTGAGGGAATGCACATCTATCTATTCATGATTTCAGAAATGGTTCCATTTTTCCACTATAAAGTAATTCTAACTGCTGTGCAGCAGTTTTTCAAGTGACTCAATACTCTGGTCAAAAGTATGTAGTCAACATTTAAGTATGTTGAAACTTATGCAGAATAATGAAGGAATAAAATATCAACCTCCAGCTGAGGTACAGCTGCTCTCAAGGATAAGGAATCATGACATTTCTTGCCCTGTTTCAATATCTCATCATGCTAACTTATTTTTTTCCCCTGTTCTCCAATGGGACTTCCCTGTGCAGCAGCTTATGCCCACTGCCTCTCCATCCTGTCACCTCTTTCCAGATACAGATCAACAGAATCATTTAAATTTACAGAAGCACCTGTTGTTCACTTATATGCCAGTTAAAGGGAGGCACAATCCTAATACCAAAACACCAGGAAAATAAAATTTTCCAAAAAGGTTAACGTAAAAGAGGCCATGCCCATCCTTATACCTCTAGGTTTGCCTATTCAGTTGGAACATCTTAAGGGAGTGGTTCCAAGAATGATTCCACCTTGTTTGATTTCCACCTTTCCTATCCTTGTTTGAAACACAGTCTAGTAAGTTTTACTTCATTTTATTTTTTTTTTTAAGACTAGCTACTATTCTTCAGCTAGGAAAAATATTGCATCCCTTTACCCGTGTATCACAAGTGGACTAGCATGAAGTAACATTATCAATCACATCTACCTGGACAGATCAAATTTATCTTTCTAACCCAGTGATACAAAACCAGTACCCATGTGGGTTGGTGAATACAGACTTGAGATTTTATGCCCAAACTTGCAAATAACCAAGCGATGGTCAGCTTGTCTCTGCGATATTCTAGTGTAGCTTTGCAAAAGCAGAACACCAGATTTGCAAAGCTCTTTCTGATTTCAACTAGATACAACATAAACGTAAATAAAAGGATGAAGACACAAGAGTTTCCGCAGCTACCAGCGCATCTGACCAACTTTCCACAGGCCGTTATAAGTAATGCCTTCAGAAAACTTACCAAAGCTGGGGGTTCTGACTCCTCTTTCTTCTCGTCCTCCAATAACACTGAAGTTTACTGTGTAATTTGGTTTAGCTGCTGTGGTAGATTTAGTCTGGGACTGCCATGAAGTACTTTGTGGTTTTGTGGATTTCTGCCACTGATTTCCCAACTTCTGAGATGGAGCAGTCTTCTGACCAAAGCCACTACTCGAGAGTCCACCACCGGAGGAACCTAACAATAAACACTAAATTAGTTTTTCATCTTGGGATCTATCACCTGTTCAGTACAAGACAGTTTGGTCTAGACATATAACCACAGTTTACAGTGATATCACTATACAAGAGAAAGTGTAACAGAAAAGTGTGTGTAAAATGAATTTGAGAGTCTCATTAACAAGTAACTGGGATGGCAGGAGCTACAGCCATTACTGAAAGTCTTCCAGCATTGTTTCTTTTCCGTTTATATAGCATTCCCAATTAAGCAGCTTTCACTCTCATAACTTTTCTTCCAGAACAATGACTTGTATGTGAAGGCCAAAAAACTATGAAAAATACAACACCGAGCCTAAACTCCAGTTCTTAAAACTCCCTGAAAATTCAATTCAAGCCTGAGAAGGTTAACTAGCACAGTGACATCTGGCTGCTTGTTAATGCAGTCATTTTTCCTATTGAAAGTTAACTGAAAGACGAATTTTTCTAAATCCTGCTAAAATCAGTGCAATTTCTTCCACTGGTTCACTGTGCACTACACCTGCATCTCCAAATCAAAGACAAATTTATTTTTTTTCACTGTCACACCATCTATAGATTTAACAAGTCCATTTTAACCTGGAATTACTAAACTAGAAAGTTTTTGTTAGTTGTTTACTGCAGAGCAGCCTCATTGCTACTGCTTTAACACTGGAATTTTTGCAAGTAATTATACACAGACAATATAAATCTAAACATTATACATTACCTTGTGTTTATATAAGATAATACCAATAGGATACTCAATCAAATACACAATGCTAACTGCCCAGGCAAGAAGATAAAACCTCTGTCAGCCCCAAGCTAAGGGAAAAGCACATTTCTGCAATTCAGCAACTGAGCAACTACAGGCTGTTTCAAATCATTCCTTGGAGTCTTGGCAGCTAGCCACATTTAACAGCCACAAATCAGCCATTTGCTACAGCAGTGTGGTCCTGAAACGCAAGGACCTCAGCTCTTTTTATGGCCCTATAGTTTTTCTGCTGTTTGAGAATGCTGCAGGGCTAGTTCCCAAGTTTGCTACTCTGTAATGTGTCTCATCTTCCATAACTTTTTGTGCACACCACCACAAACTGACAAATGTTCATAATTGGTATCGGTGGACAAGTATGGGCTTAATTTGTGCTTATCTTACAAACATGACAGTTTTGAGTGGCGGAGGTAGGAAGGCCTACTGAATTCAAAGAAAAGTACTGAATTAAAACAACTAACTGTCACTTTGTATCTAACAAAGAATTTAAGCCAACTTTAATTTTATATCCTTCACATTACAGTATCAACAAATGCTACCTCATGCTCAGTTACTGAATAAGCAATCCCTGGTTTCTCTTACCTTCTCAACTGGATTCTGAAGCATTTCTAAATCACAGCTGTGGTTATCTTCTGAAATATTATTCTGGATGTTTCACACAATCTTTGTAAAGATTCAGTCTTTTGTTACTTGTCTGCTCTCAGCAACTGCCTCAAGCTGGTTGTTAATTAAAAGGAAACACTTTCCTTTATTTAAGCTATAAGTTACATTTATTGGTACCAGAAGCAAATCAAACTGTAAAGGCATTAAATATAGTCTCTTAAAAGTAAGATCTTACCTGGAAGACCAGATCCAAGATTTGCAAGATCAGCAAAAGGATCAAAGTTCTGAGATTTAGCCTGGCTGAAAGACAGACCTGAAGACACACTGGACTGGCTCCCTGTGGTAAAAGCTTGACCTGTGTAATAAGAAAATGTATCATGTATTTGATTGACAGAATGAATAAAAGTACTACTTCCACAACACCTCGTGTAAACCTCCCCAGCATTCTGCTCCATGACATCTTTTACCATGACAAGAATCACCATTACTATAGACAACTGCAACTCTTTGGTTCCTCTGCCTTGAACTTACTCTGAAAAACTACACAAGTGCCTTACTAAAGGGGCATTTAAACACAAGAGCATGGACTCTTTTAAGAAGCAAAGCAAAAAGGCATGAAGACATGTTCAGCATTTTCAAGTGATTAAACTGACCAAGTCTGAAGTGTTCCTTATTCCATCTAATGTAAGAATTTCATTTCATAATACCTTCAAAAAGAGGCTTCAACTGTGGTGATGCTACATTGCTGGCTGCTGAGGAATCTGCCCAAGAATCCCATCCACCTAAGAGATCTGGGTGACTTGTAGAAGATGATATTTTAGGTGGCTCCGGTGCCAAATTCCCTACAGAAGAGAAAAAGAAATCTTTTGATTATTCTTTCAAGAAAACCATCGCAATAATGGATATTCTGCCTATACCAATACAACTGTGTGCTACAGTGGCCAACTACATGACTTGCTTAAATTTCTCCATAACACACGCACACAGTGTTAAACAGGACTCAGAAGGGTTTTACCACTGGAACTCCTTTGTATTTGAAACATCCTATGCACTTCATAGAGAAGATATTTTCACACACAGGCAATGCTATGAATTTAACTGCTTGAGTCTCCTGGGTAAAAGCACTAGCTAAGGGATGGCTTCAGGGCACGCTGCTGTTCCCGACAAGACAGCAGGTAACCAGAAAGCATCAGTGCTTCATGAAATGGTACTCCGTATCACTCAGCAGCCTGGGCGCTACACAAGTGGAGCCAGGTCACTTCAAACTTCAGGTTTGCCTACCCCAGGCCTTGTGTGACAAAGGGAGCTCTTCACAAACTAACAGCCCTTTTAAGTTCAATATATGAATGAATTCATGCAATTGAAGAGTAGGATACAGGAACAGTGAACTCTTCTGCGAAAAGATTGAGAATCACTAGCTCCATGGATAAAAGCCACTTTTCTATGTGCACAGCAAAACCACCATGCCAACTGAAAACAGACCATGAAACAGTCTCATTCAAAAGGACACAAGGGTGCTTCCACTAACTTCTAGGAAGTGTCACATCCAACACAGGGTTATAACTGCCACCCTTGACGCTTGCGAACAGTTCCCCCCTTTCTCACTTACACACGGTATGAGGCGAGCCATCCTCAGAATGAGAGGTCCTAGCTATGGAACACAAAGCTGTGTGCCAGCTCTGAGCATCCTCTTTGAGCACAGCTTGTAGGGACCACAGTGAAGCAGGACAGCTTTTGAACGCAACCACCCCTTTAATGCCAGGACAACAGTCAGTGGTACAGGGAGATGTGATATTTCAGAAAAAACAGTATGTTTACTGCTGCTCTAAGACTTCAAAGAGCTAGAGTTTGGAAAGCTAACCCAGCCATCCTTACAAAAACAGTAACGTCTTGATGCTTTGGATGTTTTGAGATACTACATCACTCCTTTTCACTTGTCTCAGCTTCTCCACTTGACATTCTGAACATTGATACCAAAACATAAAAGCTATTTTACCTTATTTGAGGAAATAATTTGAAGCAAATTAAATATCCCCTCCACCACCTCAATCCACTAATTCTATTTATACTTAGATCTTACAGTTGCAAAGAGGGCATATCAAAAACAATGCAACAAATGTCTGCTAAGTGCCTGTATTACAGCAATCATTGCTGCTGCATGTGAAGGAAAACATCAGAACAAAATGCATGAAGTAGCTGCCAAAGTCTTCTGAAGGTATAGTACAAATTTCAGCCCCTTCTCCAGACCTCTGAAGCCATGTGAGAAACAGTATATATTTGCTTCAGTACTCAGGACCCCATCTGTCCACTACACAGCTGTGTCACTGGCTATAAACGTCGAAGTATCCAAAAGCATCTATTCATCAATTCAGAAATTTGCTGTATTATACACTACTGCCAAACTTTCAGTGGGCCTTCAATTAATATTAGTATTAATTTTTAAGCTAGAAATAATTTTGGTTTATGATCTCTGCTATTACAAATTTATTTTTTTTTTTTACAGGGCCATGAGGAAATTTACAACTACTTACAGAATTAACTATGATAAAACGAAGCTGTAAGAAAAAAGAATAAACTGCAGCCGAAGGCATTTGAAAGATTGAGAACACACTGCAGGAATCAGGTGTTTTATAACTGCTAGTTTAAGAGCAGTCAAGTTCATCACCTCCCACACCCTGAACAAAGCAGGGAGTAGCCTGTCACTATGTACAGCAGAAAATTCACTTTGAACAGTACAAGATCAAATACATCCATTACGCTATCAGGAAAAGCTGCAACAATGGAGTACAATATACTGAACAGGTAAGATGTACCTCCTCGAAGCATTTAATTTAATCTTATGCTATATTCTTTCTAGTTGTATAACTTGGGCATTACAATAGATTTTAACATCAAGAAATAGCATTACCAACATGATACCCTGTCTTTCACATATTCTGAAGAGGTATGACAAGACCACGTGCTGAACCCCTTATTTTCTAACCCGGCACACTGGAGTTCATACAGACACATTAAGGTAAAGGAGAAGAATATCTAAAGAAAGGGTAAAATATGAAGCTTAGCTAAATATTCCAAAAATTGAAGCAATTGAGATCACAGGCAAGCAGATCCATACCTGCTTCTCCCTTAAGTTCTTCTTTAATGCACATATTTATAATCCTTAGCCATACAGCAGTAAACACCACAGGAGGTCAGGGCATAGTTCTTTACTAACACTGATCAAACCAAGCTAAGATGTAAGAATAAGTTGATGGTAATCAGATCACATTTTCCGGCTTCCCAAAATAAGAGACCTGTGTTTTACTATATCCTACACACAACTTACATTAGGTTTTCTTTATTTAACTTGTCATCTCTACAGGAAATCCTTTAATCACAGAGGACAACAGGATTTTCTGTGAATCAAGAGGCTGGTTTAGTATGATGCAAAGTTTTTTAACCTTGTCTAAAGCCTGACTGAGAACACAGTCACCACAGAAACTAAAAAGCTCTGAAGACTGCACTGATCTTTTGATCATCTTCCACATCTGCTATCTTTTGATCAGGTCAGTTCATTCTCACAGAGGGAAATACATTCCTGACTTGACTTGCATTACAGACAACCTGCTACTGGCATATCCAAATGAATCAATTCTGTTCTCAAAAATGCTCACAGAACAGATACCTACTAAGGAAAAATGGACACGCTTCCAGCTACTGACAACAGCTTGTTTTTGCAAGTGTGGCCACTTGCTTTTAAGTTATCAATTCTGAAGTGAACAGCCATCCCACCTACTAGCTACTCTGCCAAATTGCTACAGCTTTTCATAGAAAAATAAATTACCCTGTTAATACACTGCCATTAGCAGCAACTACTCAACATTTTCATATTACAGGACAGAATGCCTTAACAGAGCAGATATACTTTAAAAACTACGTTTCCTACACACTGAAATTACATTTTAAAACTCCTATGATTTTAAATTTCAAGATACAATGAGAAATATAAGCATAAAATTCGAATACTCAAACTTAACGTTCATTGAAACGGCTTTTCTCCTGGTATCTGTAGAGGTTTAGTAATTATTTACCACTGAAGAAAGCTTATCCATCACTAGAATTTAATTCTAGACAGTTATTACTGCTCCAGCAGTAGATTCACCATATCTCATTGCTGCAGCTTATTTTGAATGAACACTGAAATTACTACTAATTTATTTTTAGTGAGTTTAAAATTCTCTCTCACTTTAATGACCTCATGTTTGCACTTTCTTCTGCTCACTCACAGTTCTTCCAAATACCCCATTTGTCATTGCCCTTTCTTCCACAGTTACTACTTATCATGTTGTTTCACTCACACTCACTCATTTACATTAAAAGCATTACAGCTATTAATATTCCTAACTTTAATATTCCTAACTTCCTTGCTAAAATTGATACCTGTGACTGGATGGAATGCTAAAGGCTCACATATATATTTCATTTCAGCTAAAAACATAGAAAAGCTGTCACTCAAAAGGTAAACATAAAGAAGCATGAAATGTCATCCCAATTCCTCCACTTCCACAGGGTTTATAAAGCCTGCATAGCAACAGAGGAAATATTGGAAAATCACTGTATAACAGTAGACTGAAGAGAAGATGAGTACATTTTAAGTATCTTTTCCCTATGTTGACAGAAAGATCCAGAAGTTACATTAAACCAGCAGGTACACTAAAGCATTTACCAGGATGCAAGTTATCAACCAAAATCAGAAACAGTAAACAATAATAAGCATTGAAGTCATATGTCAAAATGTTTTTTCTTTTTCTTCTGTACTTGTTGAAATGTTGCTAACAGCAACATTGATGGTGGTCTCCTTGAGGTTGCAGGTAAACATTTAGAGAGCAGGAATTCACATTTATATATTTTTCGAACTTAAATTTAGTACATAAGAGTTCTCTATCATTTGGCATTGGAGCACCTCTGATACAAGGACAGGCTGAGGGTGCTGGTATTGTTTAACCTGCAGAAGATAACAACTGGGGGTGGACAATCTTATCAATACGTATAAATACTTAATGTAAAGAAGTAAAGACAACTGAGCCAGATTCTTCTCAGTGCTGCCCAGTGGAAGGACAAGAGGCAATGGGCACACACTGAAACACAGGAAACCCCATTTAAACAGAAGTAGGTTTTTTTTTTTTCCTGAAAGAGTAGTTAAACACCGTCACGGGTTGCCCACAGAGGTTGTAGAGTCTGCCTCCTCAGAAATAATAAAAATCAGCAAGGACTTGGTCCTGAACAGCCTGCTCTACTTGACTCTCCTTTGAGCAGGTCAACTAGATAATCTCCAGAGTTCCCTGCCTCTGTAGAGAGATACATTTTGGCTGAGATGATGGCTCCACAGATCAGTATTGATCAATTCTTCTACTGAACAGAAAAAAATTATCATCTGTTTGATAACCTCATGTAGTGACATAAAATCAGGCAATTGTACAAGTATACAACTAAAACATACAGCTGTTACTGTATCTATAGGACAGAACGAAAAATGCTGTAAAGGAAGCAAGCAAATTCTCAGCAGCATCAGCCACAGCTGGAATATAAGGCTTAAATACATGGTAGAGGGGACAATCAGCTGGCTAGCCTTTTATTTCAAAGAGGAAGCCCTTATCTCAGCCAGGCAAATACTGTGTCTTCTTTACCCAGTTTCTCTGTAGCTAACACTCAGACTGCATCACTCAGAGGCAGGGTCAACTACACCGTCTAACAAGGAGGGGCAACCCAAAACTGCATGCAATAAGCTCTGGGAAGAAAACATTCCTGGATTCAGGGTAAGCAATATGATACCATTATTCCTAACTATCTCCGATTTATAAGTGGGGGCCTGCAGGGGAGGCCTGGGCTGCTCCATACCGGGCACAGTCAGCTGCAACAGACCCATTGCAGGGCACCGCTGAGCCCCTCAGCCAAGATGTTGGTGCCTCTGGAAAAACATGGCACTGCGGTTGTGAGAGGAGTGGGGAAAGTGTTAGAGAAAGAGCCCTGCAGACACCGAAGTCAGCAGAGAAGGAGGGGAAGGAGGTGCTCCAGGTGCCAGAGCAGAGATTCCCCTGTCGCCCATAGAGAAGACCACAGTGGAACAAATATCCACGCTGCAGCCTGTGGAAGACCCCATGCAGGTGGACATGCCCTGGATGAAGCTGCAGCCCATGGAGAAGACACCACGCAGCAGCAGGCTCCTGGCAGGAGCTTCAGTCCCTGGGGAACCCGCACTGGACCAGTCTGCTCCTGAAGGTCTGTGCCCTAGAGAGACCCATGTTCTTGAACAACTGTATACCTTGGGAAGGACCCACATGGCAGCAGAGGAACCGTGTGGGGATGAAACAGCAGCAGAGAAGAGCTGTTACAGACTGACCACAACTCCCATCCCCATGGAGAGGACCCACACATTTCTTTGAAAGTCTGATTTTTTTCAAGGGTATGTTTTTCTTTAAAGAATGAGCATGCTTAGAAGCTCTATATAGTAACACTTTGGAAATAACGTGCTTAGGATGGAGATACAGGAAGACCAAACATATCACAAAGCTTTTTGTCTAAAGATTAATAGATTTTAAAATAAATGCAAGAGGAAAAGGCTTCACCAAGAATACATCAGAGAAATTAAATGAAACAAATACGATTAGAGTATTACATAATGTACTCTGTAAGTATATTACCAGAATGCATTGAGGTCAAGAAGGTCCAAGCTAGCCTCAGCTTGCATTTTAAGAACTGTCCATACTATAACTTGACTTGCTCATTTTTTTTTCCAAGGCTTCCAGAAAATCTTTAAAATCTGAATAGAATCAAAATAGCATCCTGCCATCTAGAAAGTAAGCTTGCAGGTGTCTGTGTACCCTCAGTTCTAAGGGCTCTCAGAGGAAACTCCAGCTCCTAACAGAAAGTTAGCAATGCTAGAAATCCTCTCTCATCATAAATATTAGCATGACATTATACAGGAATCCCTTGCTACTTGTTGCATTTGTATCCACGTTCCTTGAACACAGAGCTAATTAAAACAGCAGCCACAACAAGTGGATCTAATAAGACACTAATCCACCTTGACTAAGCTGGAAGACAAATGCACAGAGCAGCAGAAACTGTTGAGAAACAGAACACCAGAAGCACACTTACCTAAATTTAAGAAATCTGAGCTGGAAGAAGGCGGAATTGAACTTTGCATGGAAGGAACTGTACTAGCTGTAGATGCTGAGGTCGGATTAAGAAAGTCCCCAAAGAGGTCTGGACCAGACAGAGCTTGATTCTCTGAACCTGATGACATTGTGAATGGGTCAAAAGGATCAGCTAAAAAAGAAGCAGAAAACAAAATTATCTTATGACAAATTTTAGAATAAACAAAGTTGAAAAAGCCTTACTCCTCTCGGGGCACAAACAAAAAGTAGAGTTCATGTTGGTAACTGCAGCAGCCTTCCGAGAATTTTTCGTGGCAAAGCATCACCATCTGTCCCTCTCTCTAGACATCTGTACTTTCATGTTGATACAAAAAGTATTTCAGCCATACACAATATGAACAGCTACGTCTTTAAACACAAATCTTCAGCAAGGCTGCATACATGCAATAACATTGTTAATTTCATCCATGTAAGACACCTTAAATTTGAGTTCTCATCTGCATACGAACAGAAGAATTACATTTAAATGCTCTAATGCCACACCTCCAAAGAATTTAAACAAAACAGACTATTAAACTACTAAAAAGAACATCAAGTAAAACATTCATACTACCACTTTGACTTGAAGGCATTGGCGACTCTGAGGCAGAAAGCACCGTCAACTCAAGAATGAAAACCAACAGAAGCAAGGCTTTCAAGAGGTCTCTAATGATCACAACGAAGAAACAACTAATTGGAAGAGTATTTATAGTCAGCATGGGGTAACATGTGACAGTCAGGTGGAATCATGGCTTGAGATCTTCCTGTTTCTGCTGCCCTCTAGGGTCAAAATCCTTAAAAACCCAGGGACTCCTGCCAGATTCACTCAGAACCTGACAAGAAGGAATAATCTCGCCATAGTGTCCTAGCACATTCTGAGGTGATGGCCAAATATCCTCACTTCTGCAATTATCTCTCTCTTATCCAATTCAAAGGTAGAATGAAATACATACATGACTACTGCCCAGGTGTTTTAAGGCAGGAATAGCTAAAAAAAATTAAAGTAAAAAGTCTCTTTCATAGACTTTTGCCTATGTAAAAAAGGTAAATTAAGTGATTCCTCATAGACCACAGAAACAAAGTTCAATACTGAACTGCTTCAGAAGAAAGAAATATTTGAAATCACCTAAATGCTCTACAAAAACACTTTGCAGCTGTATGGAGATTAAAGCTTTTAGACCAAGTGCATTATGTTTGTGCAAATAAGCTAAAACTTTAAGATTTTCCCGGACAATTTGGCTAAAAAACCTTCCCAAGAATCTTACTGAATTATCTTCAGTCAGATAATTACTATTCCCAAAAGTTTAGTCATGTGAGAGAGAGCAAACTATCCATTGATACGAGGAACAGAACTTCTAAACTAAACCACCTTTTTTAAATACCAAATAGGTAGCAGTATCTAACTTGCTATCTATTAGATAGCAGCAATTAACATGCAGGATACAAAGCTAGCAACATAATCAGTAAAAACAGCAAGAAAACACCCTTTAGCAGTACTGTTATCCTACTGATTTGAACAGTAATCTACAGGATTTACAGTTGCCTAGCAGTCTTACATGATTAACACCGAAAAATCCCACGCAGACATTTGACCTAAGCAGCGTAGCTCTGTACCACATCTAATGCTATTGCTTTACATAAGGTGCAAAAAAGCATGAAGCTATTATAATTCTATGCTTTAGCAAGAGAAATTATTTACACTTGAATTTAGAAAAGGATCTAACATATGACATGTAAGGGAAGCTATGGATTCTTTAAGAATACTGAATCTCTTTTAATTCGAAATTTGGTAGTTTTCTGTTTACATGGTTTAAAGCTAATAGGATATTGGCAAAATAACAAAATACCTTGATACAGTACAGTAATTTCTCTCCTTCAAGTAGTAAAAATACCTATTCTATGCAATTCTTGCTATAGACCAACATGTCTTCAGAGTACAGATCAAGACATGGTATTCATTTTCTAAGCACAATGCAAGCAACAATTTCTATTTGTTAGCCAGCCAAAGAGTACTGAAGTTAAATTTACATACCTGAAGACATGGCTGCTGCTGAAGACGTACCCTGAGTACCCTGACACTGACCGCTGAAAAAGAAATCTGTTCCTTGTCCAAGAAGATCTCCAGTGGGCTCTTCCGAAATCTGTGATGCATTACCCACAAAAAGATTGTTCAACAAGTCTGCATTACTTGATGAAGAGTTTATTTCTGAGACAGGTTGTTTCTGTTCTGGTGAAGTATCAGAGTCTAATCCCAGTAAGTCTACATTTTCTTCAGGAAGAGATTTTTGTAACAGCGTAGATGGAGCTTCAAAAAGCAACTCTCCTTCTGTAGTAATAGAGTCTTTTTCATCAACAATTACTGTACTTTCTTCACCTGGAAATGCAGGGAATTCCTCATCTGAAGGCTCACTCTCCTCCCTGTCATCAGATAGTTGAACACGATCATTTTTAGACGAACTGTCCTCTATTCCAGTGTCCAGACCTTTTCCTTCTTGAATAAAAAGAAAACAGCTTTAGGTTATGAAAATTCTGTCAAGTAGGATAAGACAGAGTTATATGGTGAGATCATATGAAATCAATCCTTAATTAATCAAAGCTCACAAAAGAATTGATAAAAAAGGACTAACTATAGCCTACCACCTCTTTGTATAGGGCAGGCAAAGAGGCAGCTCACTACTATACTTGCCACTCTGCAAGGGCAGGTATTATGATTTCTTTCAAAATAAGACTGACTTGGACATTCATCACAGGACATCGTACCACTTACCACTCAGTAACTGCTGCGCCATTCAATGACAGCATAGGCAGTTACTGACATTTTTGCCAACAAAGCAAAACCCAGAAAAAGAACCTATACATGCACTATAAAGTTATATTTTCTCAGTCCATACATACTGATCCGGACCCCACTACCTAGTCTACTTTATTTCCTCTGTTCCTCAGCCAGCCTAAGTCGGTCTGTGGGAATGCAAAGGCTTCCTTGCAGACCTTTAAGATTTTTGCAGAAAAAGAAAAATTTAGTTCAGCATTTAAGTTACACACAGTACCAAAAAACATTACTTGGTGTTTATCCAAATGAAGCGGAATGACCACTTGTTAACCTGCAGAGCTCACTCTTTAAATAGCTTTTTCTCATGGTCTGGTGAAATGGCGTTTGCTGCTGCATGAGAAGGCAGAAGCACTCATTGGAAAGCGTACAAGACAAACGCACAACAAGTAGTTACTTCAGAGGAAAACCTGTACCTTTCCAGTCCAGAGAATGAAAGAAGTTATTTGCATCAGTACTACTGCTGTGTGTGGATTCTGTATCAGTAGGCACACTTTCTGAAGACTGCTCCAGCTGGGATGCCTCTGCTTCATATTGTGCAGTTGAACCCGGTTGTCTAGGCAGCTCTGGTTTCCCTATAAAATAGATTTTAAGCCAGAACCCTTATAAGAGAAACTTCTAAAACTCAGTTCTAGTCACAGCAGCTGGTATTTGACTTGCAGACTGACTGCTATAGCAAGACAACTATCTCAAAGTATCTGTTACCCTGCAAAGGCAAATTTCCACCCCCAGCCCCCTTTGAAATTACCCTTATTAAATATGGTTCAACTGCAAATACCGGTAAGACCCTATGTTCCACTATAACATTAAATTAAGTCAGACTCATAGCAAAACACTCAAGTATTCTATTTACATTTGTAGGAAAATGTAATTCACGCCCTGCTTGTACCAACCATCCCCTAAAATATGCAAGGCTATGAACAACATCTGCAATAAGGAACAGAACAAAAGAAAAGAGCAAATGCAGCTATAGAAAACAGAGTGTAAAGCCAGAGAAGAACATGAAGTTGTTGACAAACATCTCAAAGGAGTTATGTAATACACTGTGTGCTGTGATTAACTACTCCTTACATTTCTTTCTTTACTGAGATCAGACATTAAGTGACTTTTGTGTAAGACTGAGTTGGGCTGAGTTACCTACTGCTTACCGAGTTACCTGCTATATCACCTCTCAAAAAGGAGGTTTCCTCAAGGCAAATAAGACGACTCCCTAAATTAATATGTATTCATCGACTATTTGAAAAGAATGGGATGAATGCTTGGGAAAAAGCTTTTTTTCTAAATCTAAATACCAAACTGGTACAGCACTTTTTCATTCTCCTTCCACATACTGAGCTGTAGCTCACAGAGATGCTGAAATAGTCTGTCTCAAAACATACGTGAAAGATCATGATGAATGAAATAGTGCAAATCCATTCATTTTAATAAGGCAAGTTTTATAAAACCAGTTCACAGACTTGCTTTTGTCCTATTCCCTTCCCAGCAGTTTTAAGAAATATTTTCAATGGAATTTGAAACCCTTACATTCAATTTGTCAATTGGAAAAGAAAGTGACTTAAAAAAAAATACGAGTAATTTTTACAGATCCTCATTATCAATGAAACACCCTAACTTCAGTGACGTGAGCTGTGTTCACAGTAGGATTTTTAAAATCTATATAAACTAAGTTAAATAGAAAAGACCTAAATCATAATATAAACCCAACATATCCCACTAAAAAAAAAGACAAGACAGCAGCAACTACCTTGTATCAAAAGAAATGTAATTTAAGGTGTACCATGTTAAGAGCAGAGACTAAGATCTCATGTACGGTGTACTAAAATCACCGCAATAATCTCTGTCATGCTTTTTATTCTGGAAGCACAGAGAAGGTTTAAGAGCCTTAATGAAAATGTCAAAGCTAATTACTAATACCAGCAGAAGAAGAAAGATACTGAATAGCATTAACTGGAATTAACGCAGTCATCTACAGGTGAACCACAAATATGTAGTATTAAAAAAATTAAATGTCTGCTGGACTACATTATGAAAAGTTGCAAAATTGAATTACATTGCTTGGCTATACATAAGAAGGACCTCAATAGAAACATTTTTACTTAAGATCATTTGTGAGGATTTGAAATTATAATGGTGCCAGTTTAGCCAAATATAGCTCTTTCAAGACATTTTGCCTACAAATCTTGCCTGTCACAATTCCATTTGCTAAAATCCCTGCAAATAGCATATTCATAGCTTTAAAGCAAGAAAATGTAATGACAGTGGAGGTAAGACAAGAATAATTATAATCCATTACTGAAGGATAATTTATACTCCTTCATACAATGCAAATTTTTAAGTGATATTTACAAAAAAACACCTTTTAAATGTCTTTCACTTAAAGGAATGTCAGAAGTGAAACAAAAGCCTCAAACACTAAGTACATTAGAAACTTTATCATGTTCTTTATTTGTTCACGAGATTCGTTACCAAATTTTGATAAAATCTCTTGTTGTTCCTCTCGGGTGGAGAAAAGGATCTTGGGATTCAGTCCCTTTATATTCATGTTATCCCACGGTGGCTGTTCACAGCTAGGTCTATCTCTTGGCTCCACCTCTACTTCCAGATTGACTTGAAATAAATCAGGATATTTCTCTTGTATATCACAGGCATCCAGATCATACCTGCAAAGATGCATACAAGTAGATTCTTGATACTGATGGCTAACTAGATTAAATTCAGCGCAGTCGAAGACAAAACTTTAAAGCTGTTAGTATAAGGGTTCAAACACACTGTATTTGTTTACTTTTTTCATATATTTTAAACAGGTGGTATTTTGGTACAGAAATTTTTTTTTGTATCATGTACAAAACATTCAATTTCCTTGAGATGAGAAAACAAAAGAATCTTACTGGAATCAAAGTCATCTACTTCCTACATGGACTATATTTCTGCCCCCCACCATATGTTGGTTTGACAGGTTAAACAGTTTCAAAGAAAACTTCTTACAGTGTTCTACAAAAGGGTGTCAACATACTTGGCAAATTTCACTGTGGTGGCATTTCGCGGCACAAAACCTGTGTGGAACTGAATCTGAAACATCTTCATTGAAGCCATCTGTTGAAAACAAGGAATACAGGGAAACTGCTTAAGTCTACATGAACAGTACACACAGTGTTCTGCCTTTACTATAACGCAAAGTATTTTCAGTATTAAAATATTTTACAGTGTTTGTTTTTCTACTATTTCAGTTTAACTCCATGTACACTTCATCTTGATAGACTTAAATGCAGTTTAAGACAGAACATAGGTAAATCCATTACTGCCAGAAACAAATCAAAAGACCTTGAACCAGATAGGTCTCATCACTAACCTCAAACAGACTATCAGAGTCTATTAAATATTTCCAGACCCCGTTCTACAGGTTGAGACTGCATGACCTTTATTACTTTTCTAAATAACATACACTCAGAAAAACTCATTGTGCAATACTTTAATCAAGAAATATACGTCATACATAAAGGATTTCATTCAGAAGAGTTTTAAATGTAGCACATTTAAAAGGACACTTCGTAAGACATGCAGAGTTCTTTTTCCTGTGCAACTTCAAGTCAACTATTCACCCCAGATGGTATAGAGCTTTTCCAAACCGATTCACTATAACCATTCAACTTTCCCAACTCTTTCTTCTGTTGACAGGAAAAACTACTTTCCCATGCCTGATCAGCATATGCGAGAGTCCAGAAAATGCTACCATAGAAGATTCGCGTAGCTCCTGGTCTCGCACAAATCCAAGTTACATCAAAATGATAAATCCACAATGTATTTTTTCCCTGGCTTTAGCTACACCACACGCGGAATTGTCTTCCCAGTCCTTTACAAAGGAAGTCACACAGTACAGTCCAGTAAATATGATAGACTAAAATTGAATTATGAAAGCTTTCCTTGTAAATGAGCATTTATTGAACACCATAACCAGAAGTCAAGCAACAGGGAAAGCACTGCCAGCAGGTTGAGGGAGGTGATTTTTCCCCTCTAACCAGCATTGGTGAGGCTGCATCTGAAGTCCTGTGTCCAGTGCTTGGCTCCTCAGTACAGGAAACATGGGCACACTGGACAGAGTTTCTCTGATCATCCATCCCTACGCTGAACTACATATGAAAACCCGAACGCTCTATTAAATCAGTTTTCTGTCTGCTATGCAAGACATTTCCTAGGAGATAAACTATATCCTCTCTCAAATTAACTGTAAGCAAGTGGGAGACAATCACAAAGACCAGCTCTAGGCACTTAATACCAATATTGAAATGTGGTAGTTCATCTCCTTAAGAGTTCTGCAGAGAGCTTCAGGGGGCAATTTAGAATATCGACCCATCAAAGCTCCAAACCAGGATCATCACAAACAGTGTTACTGTATCATGTGTTACAGCAGATGGATGAGAAAATTCTCACCTTTTCTGATCAGTGAATAAATGCTACAGAAACCACATAAAAAAACCCTATCAGTGAAACTAAGATTGCACAAGGAGTATAAGCTAACTTCAGCTGAATTTTCCCCAGTTCTATGCCTTCTTCGCTGATGACCTTGAACCACACACTAGTTACTTTTGTGCATTAGAGAATCTTTTCACTGAGCTTTCAGTTTTAGGGTGATCTGGAAGTTCTGGCCCATAGCACTGTAGGGACATTAAGAAAGTCTGGAACCTCTGCAACATGACAAGATTTGACACTCATCTTCCTACACACAAAGCAGAAAAAACATAGGGAAAATAATTTATTTCAGTAATAGTAGATATGTATGAATATGCTTGTTTCCTCCATGTTTCCTCCACTGTCTGCAGAACCTCTGGATCAATTTTCACAATGCTCCAAGTTATCCTAAACTTTGCACTTCCCCTTCCTATCTTTTATACAGATCTCCAAGTTTAATTTGTGTTACTCATCTGGAGGAAAAAAAAAAAAAACCAAAACCCACAAACAACAATGCTGCTTTAAATTTGAAGACAGGCTTCATTAGCAAGTTTTTTTTGTGATTTTTTTGAAACATGCATTCTCCCTAGGAGAACAAAGACCAGTAAGAAAAAACAGTTATAAAAACTCAACCTGACTCTAGAAATAGGCTACAAAACCACAGGAATTTTTCCAGCCTGTTTTGTACAGGAAGTCCCTGGAATTCCACTTTTCTATTGAGTAGTATTTTCCCTTGGGTTCCAGTTTGTGTGTACAGAACTAAGAAGTTCTGGCTTGTTGTGCAACTTAACAGATTAACAATCACTGCCTCAAAAAACTGGCTAGAGGTCTTCCTGAAAATATAGTAACTATCACTATTGAAGTAATTTCCAGAAATGCCTACCGATAAATGCAGAGCACTAAGAATGGACATACTTAATTGGTCTTGAAAAGGCTGAATTCCTAAGTACATGAAAACCTCACACATTTCTTTGAAGAAAGAATAGCAAATAAAGCCATGTACTTAATGAGATCACAAATACAAGCTGATACAAAACTGCAACAAGAAAAAGCAAATCCTCCACTTAGGCTGCCAAATTTATCATTACCTTGGCTTGTAGTCGGCCTCCTAGTGTTGACCTGGCATGATAGATTACAATAAGAACATCTCCCTGGACTGTTATGCCTAGTGGAATTACTGCTTTTCCATCTTCAATTTTAAACTCCCTGGAGAAGAAACATAACCACATTTAATTTCATTTAAAAAAAATAGTGCATTACCTTACGTTTAGTTTGGTGTTTCCAAGCTCTTCAATAGCAAGCCATGAAAATGCGCTTCAAGTTCTTGTTAAAGAATTTGCTCTAAATAATTAAAACTCAAAAGCTGGTCTAAAAAGAACAAGATTAACAGTTGCCTACAGCAGAGCAACAGACTTATTTAGACCCACAGTTCTCAAATCAAATACGGGAGAAACATGTCTTCAAGGAGCTGCTGGGAAATGCAAGAGAGAATACTATGAAGAAAGCTGTTCCAAAGAAACGTGCAGGGAGAACTGTAGCTGCATTGCTGTGATACGTTAGGACTCCCACTGAGGGACAGTGGTAGAGAAAAACAGGGGAAAATGTTATTATAAGACCCCACACCTGGTTCTGTTCCTGCTCTCTTCAAATTCACTAAACTGCTTACAGGGCTTGGATTTACAGGAAAGCTAGAAAGACTCTGGTATTCTCTCATCTTTCCTCTGTGACTACCCACACCAAGTGCTGCTAGTACCATTTGCAATTCCTGTGCTGTATTACAATAGCAGACACAACTGTACAGGGGCTAATAAGCACTCCCTTTACAGCTGGCATGCCTGGGACATCCTTACTGTTTCCATGATTGAGACATGATGTTCAATTCAGTACATGCACACCAGGGATCAGTCTTCCTAGCTTATACCACACGGAGTGAGAGGAAAGAGTCTAGCTCACCTCTGCTTCCCAGTGACCACTGTGCCACCCCACCATCAGCCCCACTTTCTGCAGAAACAGATCCAAGCTGCTATAACCACATTGTCTCCTCCCCGTGATTTCTCTTTCAAGATCAGCTCTTTCAAGACAGAGGAGTTGTTCCATATGTTAAAGAAGTTTTTTGCTCAACTGGCACATGCAAAATCATGCTTTCTCCTCACAGTGAAGACTTCGTATTTAAGTTAGTCTAGAAAAACATAATGTGCTGTTTCAGAGCAAATCATAACCTGTACTTACTTCATTTTGTCGTATTCCTGGGAGGTGGTAGTTACTCTCTCATCTCCCACATAAACTTCACAAAAAGGCCTGCAGCCATTACGCTGCTTACTGAAAAGAGGAACTGGAGTCATGATGATTGATCTGACAAGGATGGGCTTGCTGTGAGGAATAATGGGCTCTTCAGCCATCATGTCACACATGTATTCGATGTACCTGCCAAAAACCAAAAGGTACGCATTTAGTCAGAGAACCAAACTCTAAAGATGGGTGAACACACAGGTGAGCTACTTCTTTTCACATCCAGCCACTAAGCAGTGACAAAAGGTAACAATAAAACATTGGGAACACTTTTACAGCACTTCCAGCAAACAGATTTTCAATTCTGATAGAATTTCACAGAAGTAAAATGAAATAGAAACACAGAGAAATATTTAAGATCCTTAGCTTTTTGGGGTTGAGGAAAAAAAAAAATCTCAATTTAAGGACAGCAACACGGTTTCTGTACAAAAGCGTGGTGGCTGTATCACAACAGAAAAATACGCCCAGAAAACTGAATACAGCACTGCATATGAAGTCATCTGCACCTGTGTCCCACTTTCCAGACAACTCCAGACATTGCCTTAGGTCTGTAGTTTTACATATATTCCCTTGTAAAACAAACTAGCCTAATCTTTCCAAAGGCCAAACTAGGCTTCACCAAACTAGAACTATTTTGTATCTTACACGTAATGGATCCAAGTTGCACAGCAGTCCTGAAGTTAGTAGCTCAAAGCTTCCTAAAGCCTTTAAATTTATCCTCATTAATATAAGTTATCTTGTAGAGGACCCATTACATATACTAAAAGTAAATCTGTCATTTACACTTAACTAATCCTTACTTCTCGCCTTTCCAAATCTAACTGGTTTTGTAGGAAATACCCTTACTACTGGTGTCACTCGCTACTGAGACTTTATTGCTGTAAGATCTATCAAATTACATCAAGTGATTAGTTTAAAACATCTGTCAAAGTATATGAAAGTCAACTCTGCATGTACTCCTTTAAAAGCAGAAGGCATTCGTACCTAAACATAAAAGATCGACAGAAACCATTATTGGTCTTTCCACAGAACTTGCAATGTTATGACACAGTACTGTAATAAACCAGTAAACATGGAATAAGTCCTACACAGATGGAAGAGGATTTTATACTTCAGAGCATTCAAAAGCACTGCAGAACCTTGTTTTTACTCCTAACATTTTTCCACTACAGGTCATACTTGACTCACTTTTGATAAGAACATCATGACTAACTTAAAGGCTCACAAAATTCATGACTATTTTCTCTAATCACGATACATCTGTTTTTCCAACTATTCTGTTCAAACAGACACTACTGAAATAATTTTCCTTCCTAAGAAGCATCCTGTAAAAATAGTAGCATATTCACAATTTCATAACTACTTGCTTCAACAGTACCCTACAGACTGATACTGTACCTTTTATGAGAAGGCCAAATACCAGGAGGACAGCGTTTCATACTGAACATATAAACTGCAGCTTCAGCAGTGGTGAAGAGACGACAGAAACACAGAAAAGAACAAACTACAACAGCAGATGCTGCTCTTCCATCCTACAAAAAAAAATGTAAGTTTGTTATTAAACCTAATGGAAAAAGCATTACAGAAGTTACTGAAGAACATGATCTCCTTATTTAAAGTAATGAAATCCAAGGTCTAGTGCAATCATTAGATTTGAAGTTTGTATCTGAAAAAAATGTTTTCATTTGATTTTCACACAATACAAAAGAAATTACATATCTGCCACTCCAAATGTGAATAATTGCTTTAGCTTAACACTGTTTGACATTTCCAATTGATGTTTACTACCTTGCTATCACTAATACCTGGTTTTGTTTCCTGGCTGCTACCTGAAACCCCCTTTCAAAGCTATTTTTAGCTGATAACCATGGACTTCCACTACAAAAGAAGTCCCAAGATTCAGAAGAACTAAGCCACACCAAACTCTTCAGTCTTCTACTAAAATTGCCTGAGATTAATAGCTTAATAATAGATTACTAAAACTAAGACAAGGAAATTAAAACACTGAACCTCTTTCTGCAGGGACTACAGCTACACACATCCCAGATTCGTGCCTACACTGTAACAGACTGAAGATTCAGAAGAGGTAATGGCTGACAGAACAGGACTTCTCAAGTTTTTCTGCTAACACCACCAAACGTATTTTTTTGTAGTAATTCGGCATATGAGCGTGGAAGTGGGGAAGAAGGAAATGCTTTTCCTCAACTTGTTTTAACAGGCATTTCTTTCAAAGCTAGGCATCTATTCTAACCATTACTTAGACGAATTAAAAGAAGGTCTGTGAGCACCATAAGAGCCAGAGCCTTAAAGAGTAGTTCAGCAATTTAATATTATTACTGCTGGTGTAACTAGCAAGCCCAATGATTTCCAGAAGTTACTAAACTAGTCTATGATTCTATGGGCTGGACCCTGCTTTTCAGTTAAATTTCAGACAGATGGAAAAAAACATGGTCCCTACCCTGAGATGCCCACACTTAGGACAAAACATTAATGAACAGAAAGGAAGAATGAAACAACATTGATCAGCATGACAAGCAGTGACTTATGTATGCTTGCGTTACAAAGCCAGCTCCAAACTAAAGCACCACACCAAGGGGGAAAAAAAATCATTGTACAAAGAGGTCAGCAAGCAAGTCACAGTAAATGCTTTGCAACTGTGGCACAAAGTCAGAAGACAACTTTACAAGACTTTAAAGATCACTTGACAACCAGAAATACATAATTCAAAATAAAGAGCATCTCATTCATTACCAAGCAAATCTGATAACAGAATCTTGCATTTCAGAAAGAAGCTTGATAAGTTGCAGAATGGGACCAAAAGAAACACTGTCTCATCTCTAGATGGGAGTAAGAATTTCAATTTTTCCCTGTATGTTTTTACAAGGATAATGAATCTTGGCTACATAAATAAGCAATCCTCAGGCATTAAAAAAAATCAATAAGGCAGCAATAAAAAACAATGATCGGAAAAAGCTAGATTTTGAGCATAAGTTTGTCACAAAGAGTCAAAAAGCTAGAAGAGTTTTCTGTCTAAACTATTCTGAAAAGAAATAACCTTCATAAAAGAAATTACGCATAACTTTTCCTAGTGTGCCTATAATTATCTTAGCTTGGTTCATTTAAATACAGGTCAAATACAGCTATCTGAAGGAACACGTAATCACACTTAGAGTGCTGCCGTTACAAGTCTCTTTGCCATTAAGTTCTACCAAGATGACCTTGTACTCACACCTTCTTAAAGCTGTGCAAGTTTTCAAGGATGACCATCACTGCATGGCCCCAAATAATTACACAGAGCAAAGCGGTTACTGCAGATGTCTAGGAGTTACTCCAGCCTCTGGCATATATGCTACAGTCTTGTGAAATCAGCAGAACAGGATGCCCATTAAAAACAGATCCCTGTCATTGCCAGACCAGACTCAACTGTAGCTGAAGTGGGGAGCTGCCATTTAAACCTTGTTTTCAACTGCTTGTTCTCAACTGGATCATTCAAATTACGGTGTAAAAATCTAACAATTCACTGCATTAATGCAAACCTCTAGAGTAAAGATCAAAAGACCAGGAAGCCCTATGTAGTTCTGAATCCTGGCCACCTAGAGGCAGTATTTATAAGAAGCAACTTTCATGTTTTGTTATCCAAGAAAGTGTATTAGTCTAAAACATTCTACCTCTACCAAAGTATTCTTTTCAACCCAGATTTCCTAGCTTTTAAATCTACAAAAATTTTCAGCTAGACAAATCAAAGGCACATATTGCAGCTGTCATCCATTTCTGGTAGTTCTGGTATATGCTCTTTGCATCACATCTAACATGCAGCCTTATATATATACACAAGATCCCCTTACACCTGAGGAATGAATGAGGAGCCTTAAACAAAACATTTCAAAGGAAAGATGTTACAAAAACTGCTGCCAAGTCATTACTTCTGCTTCTATCATGTGATCACTTCTCAGTATCATGTGATACTGAGATACTATAAGTATCACTTTTTAATACAGAATTAGATTCTTAACCTCACAGCAGCCATGAAAATCCCATCGGTTTTCAGGAGCTGGCATTAAGTGATCTTTTGCTTGCAAAACTCTGTCTAAGGAAGCACACTTTGCCAGATTAACAAATCATCTTTCAGCGCTCTGACAGTGATATTCCATATAAACTACTATACCATATCAAAGGACTGTTTTTTGAATGCTTTCCAGCAGCACCATATGCATTGTAACAGCTGTCATGTTTCTCTTTTTACTGTGCAGGAAAATAAGAAGCTCAAAATTTCTCATGCAATTCTCTTACACAAACATGACAGTAACCTCATGTTTTCAAATCTTGAGCACAGTGATTATTCTTTAAATTCATTTTTCCCCTCTATGTTTGACACAAGGTGGTTCTTTATCAAGAGTTTTCTTGCCATAGCAGTCTGCTGCCAGCAAAAGCAAGTTCCACCAAAAGTCTCATAGTCAGTTTCTGCAATTCTTCTGATAGAGATTACATTCTAAATGGACAGTAGTGGGAAATGCAGTGTACATCCATCTGTTAAGCTGAAAACAAGAACAAAAAACTAGAGCAAACACTGAAATAGCAGAGCGGATTCTTTCTCTGAAAGGCTACTTTGCTTTAATCCCTCTTATATACTGCCTTCTGTGCTACATTCAAGTTAGTGAGGGCTACATAACCCTACTGATTTGCCTGAGGATAAAATTTATGCAAATAATTCTCCTCAAGACAGCAGGATGGAATTTCCCCTAGGCCTCACAGTAAAGAAAGCCAGTAACATTCACAAACTGAGTTGATACTAGCATCCTTATTCAAAATTAAAAGCTGAATTGAGCAAAGCACTTCAGACTTAAGCCAGTTTCTTACAAGGCAGTGCACAATGCAAACGTTTTTCTGGTCCTGTTTCAGCCATAAATGCATGTTCTTGCATATGCTATAAAGATTCTGAAGATTTGGTGCTCGTCTTGCTGGCCAGCCACATTCAGAAACCTGCAACAAAAGCAACAGCAAAGGTGAGAAATAAGATTACATAGTCACATACATTTGCATAGCGTAAGCTGTGTATATAAGAGGCAATTTTACACTTCAATGCCACCTTCAGGTAGAAATTAAGCAAGATGCTCAAGAACAGTAATCTTCCAATGTAAGCACCACTTTATAGGATGAAGCACAATAAAACTCTGCTCTATAGTCTGCTGCACTAGAAGCATCAACAACTTGGAACTATCTGAAGTACTATCAGTACTATCTGAAATTTTCTTAGAACAAGAAATAAAGTAAAACAGCTTCCAACTTGATTTGTGCACATGTTCTCAAGCAAAACAAAACAAACCCAGAAAAAACTTGGTTTCCTTTTACATTTGTTCTTTATTCAATAAGCCTCAACATTTAAGCAATATTCCTTCTGCAATTAGTGCTACAAAACACTACCAAATAATCAGCTTCACTCCTGAGAGTTTATACTCTTAAAATCAGCTGTCCAGTAAGAATGCAGTATGTGAAAACTGATCCTTGAGCACTCGTAACACCTAAAGAGCAGATGTTCTGCCAGGACCAAGGAAACAACTTACAAAGCAAGCTTCTTCTATTTCATTTTAGCCAGGAGCCCAGTTGCTGAATGTGGAAGACCAAATTTTGGTATCAGCAACATGTTTTCTTACCCAGATAAAACAGTTCATTGGTTACTCTGAGATTAATTGCCTGAACTGACTATCACAAAAAATTCTTAATGAGATTATTTTTGTGCCAAGCTCAGGAAAAAAGTCTGAAAGAAACAGTCTCACACAGTCTCCTGTGGCTTTTCACTGTATTCTAGTATTTAATAAAAAAAAAAAGGGCAGTTTCAGAAAGTGTCACTTTGCAAGAGATTTAAATTGAATGTTCTTTTGTTTGTGTAAGCTTACACAAAGTCACCACTGAACAACTAAAAGCTAAGGCAAGCAGTCCTTTGTATTCCTGTTCATGTCAGGATTCAATGTGCGCCTCACTATATCTCAAATGTTACAATAGCAGTGAAGGAATCCTATTGCAGCACTACAGCTACAAATCAGAAAACAGTCCAGAAAACTAGGTGTACTCAAAAAAGCATGAACTTTTTTTATTTACTGTTTACTTTCTACTCAAACACTAGTTTTGTTACAAGAGGTACACCATACAACATTACCTCCTTTTCCTTTGGCTACGTTTTAAGCTCAAAATGTTATTGTTAGCAGAACGAAGGAGAGTACACAACCTCTGAGAAACCTATTCCAAGTAGGATTCAAAATTAGCAGAGAAGACTTCAAAACTACCAGTAACTTCAAGCAAGATTAAAGATATTTGTAAAAGTTCCATACAGATAGCATACAGCAAGAAAGCAAGAATATACGATTTCATAAATACCTACTAAGCAAAGCGTCAGAATTAAGAATTTCTGAAGCTGTTCTCCTCTGATCAAATTTAAGGCTTGTCATAATCATCTTTTGCGGCACTAATGGAAAACTAAGCTTCCTTAAAATCCTACGTGGCTGCTCTCATCCAGCACTGAATAATGAAGTTAAGTCAGTTAGTATTGTTCACTGTGCAGCTGGATTTCAAAGATGGACAGGAAAATTTTCCCCAATATATTTAAAGAGTTTGTTTTCCAAATAAAATAGCTGTCTGTCTTTGCTTTTAAAAAAGACAACAATGCTTTGTAGACACTTCCTAAATACTCCCAGCCAATAAAATGGGCAGGAACCTACAATGTTTTGACAAGTTATGGTCTACTATTACTTCCCAGCAAAACAAAGATTGTAAGAGAAAATGAATGTCAAAAAGATAAATGTAGATGAGAAGAGTTACAGATCACTGGTAGAGTTAGCTGTGCTCTTATTACCGTTCACAATATCAATACATCAGGAATATCAGGTTATAGGCATATACCCTGGTATCTTGCATAGCCAAAAGGCTTGCATAACCAAAAAAACATCCTCAGGGTAAATAATGGGCCAGTCACAGATTTTATCATTCCCTAAACAGAAACAGACAGCTTTGTAAGCTGAGGAATAAATCAGTTCACTCTGTCAGCCTCAGTGGGCTTTCCAGCAATCTTGTGCTAAAAAGCATTGCTAAAGATTTTGCTTTGTACGAGGTTTCCTGCATGATTAAGCTTTGCGTTCCACCTTGAACAGCCTCTGCCTGAACCTCGTACTGAATCATATGCAGATAAAGAAGCTGATTACCTCCACCGGGCAGTAATCATTTTTTCAGGTGTGACAATACTTTGTCTTGTCTAGAATTTTAAAAGGAAGGAAACGACAAGCACTAGACAGAATACATTAAACATACCTCAGCCTGACAGTTTAAATGAACGTGGATAACTGAAGTAATACTAAGAATGGCTCAGGAGGATAAGGCCCAAAAGGGGTTTCCTGTAAAAAATAATGCTTCTACACTCTCCTGTGGGCAGTTGGTTTTGTGGGGAAGGGACATGATCACTACAGACTGAGGTGAGGTCTCATGTGGCCAGTGCTAGACAACTCACAACATACTAACAGTCTCCACTGTTGACCTAATTACAGGACAGCTGAGGTGAATGTAGGAGCCAAAATCCAGTATCTCAGCACCTAACAAGCTATACTCACTACCTTGTTACTGAACTGGGCAAACATCTTCATTTTAGTACCAGAGAAACAGGCAGAAATGCTACTGGAGCTCAGCTAAGCTATACCAATACTTCAGGCAGTAGCAACAAGCAGTCAGCTAGGGCTGAGCCAATATGGAGTCAAGCAGTACGCAGTGGGACAAGGAGAAGGTCCAGTAAATAGGTTGTGCAAATCAGTCACCAAAGGAGTACTACCTTTGATAAAGGAAAACCTCTGAATGTAGGAGAGATTGACATTTAAGTAAGTTTTAATTATGTTAAGTATTCTCCATTTGAATCTGAAACATGTAAGGTACCCATACATGTTTTCAAAGATATCACTACCCTAGCAAACACAGCCTTTAATCAGTAAGATTAAAGATTAGTCTTCAATCAGTTAAGTTTGGATTGAAAGCAAAGACAAGCAGAATATAGGTTACGCTTTGATCTTGTGTGTATACTTACTCTTTTGTCATCTTTTTGATTATGCAGCCTCCTTCAACATATTTCACAATAAAAAGCTGAAGGTATAATCAAGACATTGTGTTGAAAGACCTTTTACAGAAATACACAAAAACTATACATACCCTATTATGGAATCTTGAAGGCCTGTATGTTCTTGGAGAGAGATTGTACACAGCATAGTGGCCAGGATGTTTAGAGTCCAGACATAACCGCACATCTTCTATGTTATTTTTTATGGCAGATTCTACACCTTCAGCTGGAAAGGACATCACTGAAGACAGAACAACAAACACAAGGTGAAGTATTCACTTTTTTCATATATTAAGAACAATCAGAAATTATTCTTAAGACAGACAGAATTATCATACCAGCAATTCTGGAAGTGATGTACGATATATCCAAATCTCCTTTTGCATAACTGAAACAGAACACATTGGAGTTAATACTGGGAAATAAAACCACTCAAGCTGTAAGTCTAAAACCCAGGTCTCTCAGGCTACACCCACCACCATGAATAACGTTTCATTTCTTCTATCTGAGGCTTGTTACCTCACACTTCAAGGTTTTCAGAATAGAATTTTCAGGATAAACATTTTTTGAATAGTTACTCATTTACATCAGTTGCAACAGAAGTATCTCTGGGGATTTTGTACAGATGCCTTCAATGTTTAACTCATTCCTCTAGCCCCTGCTTTTACTGATAAACATTGTAGGTAACAGTTTGAAAGCCTAATAAGGACGCCTTAACATCTTTAATGGAGGACATCATAATGCTTAAAAAACAAAAGACCATTTGTTGAAACTTTACATTTTACATGATGTAACTCTGTCATGTTACGACCTGGCCCAGATGGCCATGCTGCCCAATTTCCAGGTTCCTTATGAATAGAGGGTACCTGAATCTCTTTCCTCATTTAAATCATTCCTCCAAAAATTCACTGCCAAAACTCCCATAGTAAGCAAAGCATTAATCACTACTCATCTCTTTCTCGTATAGTTGTGCAGAGTTTCTAAGAGCAGCCTTTTGGAAAAATAATCTCCCAGTGGTTTGGTTTTTTGGGGGGTTTTTTGGGTTTTTTTGTTTGGTTGTTTGTTTTTGGTTTGTTTTTGGTTTTTTGTTTTTTGTATTGAGGTACATTCCCTTCATTTCTACCTAATCACCCACGTTATGCCAATAATTTACTATTTTAAAAGCATTATTTTTTTGTTCCTAGTGTACTTGTTATGTAGCAGGACAAAAAAGCTCGAGAAAAAGACTGAAAAGCCCTAGTGCAGGCCAACCCCCTTGAGTATAATCACATAGGTCTGCACTCCTGATTGGCAAAATAAGAACCTCACCTACAGAATTTGGCTTAGACATACCAAACTTAATTAAGTCAGTAGCATATCATCTACAGAATACCAAAATGTCATCACAAGATGATGATACCTATTTAAGGAATGCAGAGGTACTATCAAAGCAAAACTTTTATACCGCTATAAAGTTCCAAGACACTGCTTGAAAGACCAGATCTAGGATACCGCACTCAAGTTTTGAAACATCAAGACAAAACATTATGATTTGATTCCTTACTGCTTACTGCTAAACATGAAGAAGTCTGAAGGTATTGATTGAAATATTATTGAATTTACAATGACTAGGAGGAGGATAAGGCAAGAACAACAGTTCTGAAAGCAAGGACATTAAACAGTATTTGTCAGTGTCCTGACAATTATAATGATCCAAGGTCTCAAGAGAAACTGAAATAACCACACTGAATTTGAGAGTCTCACTAGACAAAGCACTAAAAAACTCAGCCTTGAAAAATCTTGTATAAGAAGGTAGACAAAGTGGCCAAATAAACACTATTCCAAAACTATCTGCACCTTTGGAAGGACACAACTTTATCACATAGATCAAGTGGTAAAACTGTTGCAGCAGAAATTTACATTCAGAGCTAATCATGATTTACTAAAATTAGTGAAAAGCATAGTCCTTTATCTGATTGAGAAGTGTCTCATGTTATTTGTTGCTTACACCCACCAGCTTCAAGCAAGAAAACATGCAGATCATACTAATGATACCAACTTTATTAATATCAAGATAAAAAACACCTAACAGAATAGCCTGAGAACAAAGAACCATTATCTCTCCAATGCTGTAACACTGAGGTTAAGCAGCAACTTGAAATATGCACAGAACTCTTAAGAGCAAAAACCAAACTGTCCTCACACCCATTCTCTTCTCTTGGGAACACTTTCAGATATTAACTTCTTACTAGCAACATCACTCAATTCAGCTTTGCTTTTTACATTTGTCTAAATTAAAATGCAACATTATTAGCAGCATGGATCTCAGCACACACACATTGCTGAAAAAGTGCAGCTTGGTACGTCAACAACAGACCACAGCTACATCAGGCTTGCTGTTTTGCAGTAAAAGGTCTATGCGTGTTACAACTGAAAAAGCTGCAGAATGTTTGTGCTGTCTTAATTAAAATTCAGCTGCTTAACTGCAAAAGCAACACAGGTCTCCTAAAACATGTGACCTTGTCCTTTAATTATTACTCCTTGAACTTTATTCTGAAGATTTCAGAGCTATTTCAGTAGTAAGACTTGAACATAAGATACTCTGTTTTTAGCGGAGTGTTTCATGTCAGACTGGTAACTGAGATTGTTTTAAATGGCAAGAAGGTGAAAAAAATGTCTATTCTTCACACTGCTAAGCATTGCTACACATTTCAAGATAAAACCCTGTAACTAAAAATGAGGAATAAGGTCCCTCCTTTCTTATTAACAGCAGAAATTTCATTTACATAGCAATGTTGCTGGCAGGTGATAAGAGTAGAAGAATATGCAAAATAATCAAGAGACTGCATGGAGAATTGCTCGCTTGTGACCCACATGGAAAATTCAGTGTAATTTTTAAGAGCTTAATTAAGCTAAACAGAAAAGCATGTTACGACACCAATATTTAGTCACTTTTCTGATGATACCAGGCTACTTCAAGGCCTTTTAGTGAGAAGTCTAGTGGGAAATATAGCGAATAAGATATGAATTCTCATTTTTCAAAATAAATACCCAAAGAAAATCAGAAGTTTTAATCAGATGTTAAAAACTTTTCACTGTGTAAATGGTTGTCACCAATCTTGCCAGAGAACAGCTGCACTTAAAAACCATAACATTAACAAAAAGATGATTCCAGCAAATTAAGTTAAATACAATTACATTAAAATTAACAATTAAATTCACAAAATAAACAAGTTAGCATATGAGGGATTGGAGCATCTGCCTTATGAGGAAAGGCTGAGAGAGCTGTGACTCTTTAGCCTGGAGAAGAGAAGGCTGAGGGGAGACCCTTATTAATGTTTACAAGTATCTAAAGGGTGGGTTTAAGGAGGATGGAGTCAGACTCTTTTCAACGGTTCCCAGTGACAGGACAAGGGGTAACGGGCACAAGCTGGAACATAGGAAGTTCTGATCAAATATGAGAAAAAACTTCTTTACAGTGAGGGTGACAGAGCACTGGAACAGGCTGCGCAGGGAGGTTGTGGAGTCCCCTTCTCTGGAGACATTCAAGACCCATCTGGATGCAGCCCTGAGGGATGTGCTCTAGGCAATCCTGCTCTAGCAGGGGAGTTGGACTAGATGATGTCTAGAGGTCCCTTCCAACTCTGAAAATTCCATGATTCCGTAACAGCACAAAATTCTACAACAGTGCATATTTACCTAGTATTACTAACAGCTGAAGATGGGAAAGAATAAAGAATGACAGACTAACCAGCACAGCCACAATGTGAGCATACAAAACATTATCTTCAGTTAAATAACACTCTGACACTGAGTGATCTTCCTCCTGACAACTCTACACTCACAAGAGTAGAAAAACATCTATTCATTAGCTGAACAGCGCCATTTTTGCAATTTATTTTTGAAGAGCCAGGAAGAAATACAGCACTGAAATTCACATCAACCTGTTGCCACTTGGTTTTGCTTCATAAAACTGAATTAATCATTCAACTTCCTAGTGCAACAAAAAGATCCATGAAATTAAACATTAATGCAGCTTCAAACCAGAAACAAAATTACCTTAGAAGCAAAGAAAGCTAGCAATAAAAGGCAACTAATTGTTCCCTAGATTACTAGATCATAATGTCTTCATTGAAAGAGACTATTCTGACAAAGCAAAACAAGATTGCTCCTAAGTTTTGCATGCTGTTTTCCATACCAGTGAACACTGGATACTTAAAACATTTATATATGGCTTTTCACAGGGCACCTGCAACCTGTATGGATGCAGACCTCAATAAGCATAAAAACTGAACAAGGGCACAGCACCATCACAAGCAAGAGACAACGAATTGAACAGAGGTGTGTTGGGTCCGCACAGCTGCAGAGTGAGTTATCAGGCACACACAGGCACATCTGCTGGAACAAAGTTCGCTTCTCTGCAGATGCTGCTCTGCTGTATCAGGCCCCTTCACAATGCACTGCAAGGCTGCTCTAAGTGATCATACACAATAGTACTTTCTTCTAGGTCAGTCTGTATCAATAGAGGGCTGAACCTCTGCTGTTGCTCCGTGTTCTCTTTCATCTAGCTATAAACTGTTCCTGCCTGACCTGAATCTGCAGTGGAGACTGCAACACCTGCAAGTGAGGTGGCTGGGGCAGCAATCAGGATGGCCCTCATTTACCCTCCTGTTCTTAGTAGCCTGTGACACATGTTTTAGTTTTCAGACTTTATTAGACTTACTAGAATAAACAAGAAACCAAATTTGAACTAAGATAAAGGCTACTATGGGAGAGAAGAAAAAATTAACTTTTTTTGCAGCAACTACAAAACACTAATTCTTCCACTGTAGAAAGAAGTCTGTCTGCAGATAAAGGAAATAACTTCACAGTTCACAGATAAGCAATGGTAAGTAGGAAGGAGAGAGCCTACTTAATGAGATGACAGACTCCAACATGAGGAGTGCTTAAGTTAAACACCATTGCATCAGATAACTTTAAACAAAGTCCTATAAAGGCATGATATAACATTTTGCTTAAGAAAAACATGATGTGAGTTACCTGTTTTAATTTCCAACCCCTCACAACTCTCAAAGGAAAAATTCGATACCATCTCAACTAAGCAAGCCAGAATTCAAAATATACAGGTAATCTGTCAGAGCCCTGGTCGTGGCTCATGTTGGGCACCAATAAATCTGTCGTGGTTTGAGGAGAAAAGACAGAATGAGAGGAAGAAAGAACTTACAGGTTGAAAAAGAAACTAAACTAATGAAATATTAATAAAACAATAAAAAGAAAATATAATAATATTATCAAGAAAATGACGAAAAATATATACAATATATATAAAACCAGTATTGAGCTCCCACGACAACGATCACATCACCAGCACACACTGGGAACAACCCAGACTGGACTCGGTGATGGATGGGAATGGATTCCAGAACTGCATTCAGGAACACACGGATCAGGACCAAAGGCAGACAAACAGAGTCCTCCTTGGACGCCAGCCATTGGTGAAAGAGCCTGACCCCTTTGATGCCTCAGCTCTTACACTGAGCAAGGGGCAGATGGGATGGAATATCCTATTGGTCAGCTTTGGGTCACCTGTCCTGTCCGCTCCTCCCCACAGATGAAACCCCTCTACACTTTTCCAACTCTGACCCTCCAATGGGACACATAACAAAGTTAGCTGACCTTGGTTGCTATAGCAGTAAGTATAAGCAAGAGCCTCTCTGCATACCATTCCTTGGTATTCACTATTAACAACAGGCCTTATCGCTCTGGAAGCAGACAATGTCTGAAGAATACGCCATTAATTTCAGAACTGGAAGAGGCTTAACTGAAAAATAAAGTTACTGAAAAGGAAATTGGTTCTGTTTTACCTCAAACCAGGATACGGGTGAGGAAAATGCATGACAAGGAAGAGACATTTTAGTTTGTCCAGAATGTCTGCTTCTCATGTTGAAGAGTTTTGCAAAGGCAGTCAAGTATGCAACGGTAGAAGAGGTATTCTCACATCCCTCATGGTTATCAGCTGTAGTCACAACACAAGTTTGTAAAGGCAGAGAATGATCATGACAAAAAGAGATATGTCCTATGGTGGATGCAAACCAAGAATTAACACTTCAGCTTGGTTAAAGCATAAATATTTTAAGAATACATAAGCCCAGTGCTGGGACTCTCAGCAGAATACAGAATGTTAAATACTAAGCATGTTAAATGCTAAAGAACCTGAGACTACCTTAGGTCCTGCGTAACCCTAAGTATTGCTCACATTAACTCATGTTTTACCATTTCAGTGAACTGTATACACATGACAGACTTATCAAGGAATGTATATTACAGAACCAAGGGCCACCAAAGAATACTGGGAAACTATAGGTGGAAAGTGTTTCTCTTTCAGTATTGGTTAAATACTATCTAGAAAATAAGTACTGAAGTAACTGATTCTCACTAGCATAATTATCTACTGTCCTTTCACTCCCCAACCCAATGATCAAATTCACTTAGATAACACAAGCAAACAAAAAGGCAGCTGTAAGAAGACAGAGGGTCTCCCACAAAACCAAGATTTGTCTATGTTAGAGCAGAGCATAAACAAAAGTCTGACAGTCTCACATGCTCTGTCAACAGAGGGGATGTGCACAAGTCACCTAAATATAAACCCTTATTCCATCAGACTAGTCCAAAACATCTCTGAGGGACTGATCTCCTCATGATGAACCTCAGGACTTAACATACACTCTCTGACGATCCTTTGTCAATTAATCACAGCCCATAGAAGCACTGGATCCCTACTTCAGCTGGAGAAGGCCTGTGGCTTGTTGATCTAATTTGGATATTACAATACTCCCACCCATTAACACCTACACACCAAAACCAGGTGAAACAATTACATTCACAAGCTACTCAATTCTTGTAAATATCCACATGTGACTTTCTGTAATTAATACAACTAAGATGTAAAAGTAATGAGCTTTTCTGACTAATATTTAGTAAGTTCCACAAGATATGAACTTGCATTCCTGATAGAGACTCAAACACTACCACAAAGTACTCATGCCAGATAAGGTTTGAAGCAGTTAGAGGATTCCACAACAGTACCTTATGTTCCACACAAATTTAAGGCATAAATGATCCTGCCATGGGGCTCTATGCAGGACTCAAGAGCCTCAAGTTCCGTCTTAGTAATACTTTCCCGTTTTTGTCAAAAAATGGATTCTAACTAAAGTGCCAAGAGTACAGTTCAGCCATAGAACACTAAACAGAAATTCAGAAGTAGCATAACAACTCCAAGAATAAGATAGATGCAAGACTTATTTTGGGCAGTCACCATAATCAACAAATAACTGTAGAGAAGAGCATGCGAACTGAACAGTCTTTTCAGACACTAAGTGCTCGCTGTCCTATATTTCAGAAGCTGCCAGCTGAGTTCTGCAGATGCAGTTGTGTGTGCAGTTACTGGTTTATTCCTTGCACACTACACTTACTATGGAACTAAAGCAAATCACACAAAGCAAAAAGCCACACACACCTGTTAGGTAAGGGAAATAAAAATAAGGTGCAGGCACAGCATAAGCCATTCCATATTAAAAAGTAAATTTTAGACAGTCCTAATCCACCATTAGAAAGGGGAAAACAGCACAAGATGAAATTCAAACAGGTAATTAAACTTCCAGTGGTAAGGAAGAAACCGCTTGCAAGAAGGAAGAAGAAACTTCTTCACACATAACTGACTGAGGCACAAAAATCCAGAACATCACATGGAGACAAGAGCACAAAAAAGTGAAGTGCAGGAGTACTTGAGAAGCATGTAGTATATAAATCAAAATATAGTATCAGAGTAATATCTAATACAGGAACATAGGCAAGGGAAAGTAGGGCTTATAACTTCATCAGAGGCAGAGAAAAATTTAAGTGTTATCTGTCACAAAGGAAGAAATTTTTCCACTGCAAGACTTAAATACAAGCAAAATTGGCAGAATTTAAGACAAGGAATTAAGTACCTTTGAGTTTATAAATAGCAGAGCTGTCAAAGGCAAGGAATCTGCAGAATATTTCTATGTTTTATCACACAGTACACTTCATTTAAAAAGATACCACAAAAGGAACAGAAGTAGGACTGAAGAGGAGGGGAGAGAAAGATCAGTTCCACAGAAGGGAGCAGGTACAAAGAGGCCTGCAAGACAACACATGTCAAAAAGATAAAATGGAGAGCAGTTGCTTAAAAGCTGTAGCTCATCATGTTACTTCATACATAGAATTCCTACAGTTCTGCTAAGCTGCTAGCAAGTCACTGCTTTTCATCATGCAACAGTTCATTCCCCTTATACACCTCCCTGTCTTCTCTTGAGTCAGTGTGTTTTCCCCAGGGTGAAAAGTTTGATGCTACTGTCCCAATTGCTTCTGTAGAAAGCTTAAGGACAAACCAACGCTGCACAGCTTTTGCAACCTTTAAAAAGTAGTCCTGGCTTTTCTAAGCCATGCACAGGAAGTTTAAACAAATGTTTAAGTGCAAACATCTAAAAATCACTTGAAGTGGCTATGGAGGTGCAAAACCTATAGATCATTACACACATTTTAGAGCAGCACCACACACAAATTACATGCAGTGACAGAAAAAAAAGTTGCAAGCAATAGACCTCACAAGCCATAGTGCAGTATCCCAATTAAAGGGCCACAAACCCTAGTGAGAGACAAGGTTCAGTATTCCTTAGGAAGTTCTAGTTCAGGCATGGTATTCAGTGGTGACTTACTTGCTCTTCCTAGAACTAAGAAAAAAACTTTTACACTGCATAAAGTTTTGTTAGGAATGTATGAATCATACAGACTGATAAATACGGATCATATAGAGGTACCGGAAACGTTTAGAATGGGACTGAAAATCTGATTAGACAAAAATAATCACACACTAGGTATCTGAGAACACATACACCAGAACAGCAATATTCTTCCAAGTAACACAGGGAAAACTAGACAAACAGTGCAGACCCTCTCACTTTGTCTTGAGAGCACAGAACTCCACCTGAAAACTGAACTGGAGAGCAGAGCTTATACACTATTTCCCTGCATTTTTTCTTCTCACCTCCATTCTCTTTATTTCTATCTTTCACCACTCCACCTTTTTTTCTTCCTCTCTTATTCACGGAGGCTCTACCTATTAATTCATTTCATTCATTCTGAACCATGACAGTCTTATTCCATACCTCTCCACCCTACTCCAGACCCCACCTGCTGATGTCTCCCAAGCTTTCAGTATCTAAAATACAGCAGGGAAAGCAATACTTATAGACAGGCTTTTGCCCCCAGCATTCTCATTTCTAGTATATGATTGCTAAAGTAACTTTTCTATTAATATCAATCTCTCTAATACCATCTATTAGAGCTCATACTTGGAAAAGTATGCTGAATTTGATAATTTCTGGAGTAAGCTCCTGACCCTTCATTTAGAACTCTTACCAGCACAGTTTTAATTTTTTTTTTTTTTTTTTTTTTTACTCACTTGGCCACAGACTGGATAACTTTAGAAGATGTATCCTTAATATTAGTGAAAAATCGCTCTGTTCCACCCCTCAGAATATCAAAGAACCCTCCATAAGTCTGGTCACATTCCGCAACGGTCAGGCCTAGAGTAGTTAAATAAAAATAATTGTACTTTAAGTCATATCCTGCAATGGGCTCCATACTAAAGCAAGTTGCCTACAAAGCTGGAAGTGAATGCATATACAAGCTATGCCTTGCTGTAAGGCTCACAGTTCTAAAGTTCTCCTTAACTATGACCTATTCAAAAAAATAGTACTACTTGTGGTCATGAGGTACTAGTAAACTACATAACACATTGTTTAATTGACCGTTTGCATTTAAGAGAAAACAAGGTAAAAAATTTCTGGAAGTAAAGCATTTATTCCATATTGCCAGTGCAGCTAAACACTGACTCTCTTTACTATCAGTCACTTTAAGTGCAGCTTATCATTAGCAAATCTACTTAAGCACCCCCAGTAGAGACATTTTAATGCAGGGCTTCAAAAGCAGCTGGCATAATTAAGTTACTTGTTAAGCACAAGATCCCTATTAATATGATTGTATACAAGAAACAGTGCTTTTTCTTGCACAAAACTAATGGCCAAACAGCCTTTTGATTATAATCCTATTAGGAAGATGGGTTCTTCCACAGAAATTGATACACAGATAACATTACTGCAATAAATATTACTCCATTTTAAAAGTTTCCCTGGAACATTAATATCCTTTTTCTCATTGGCAATTCATCACAAGTAATACGAAACAAGAAATATCAAGCTGGAAGGAAAACTGAATATAGTATGAAATATTCCCTTGGTATCTTCTACATTAATTGAAATGTTCCATATTCACATATGATATATGATAAGACGGATGCAGAAATTGCCTTTTAATAAGAAATGAGATGCAAATAAGCCTATCAAACTTCTCATTTTCTTTACTATATTAAGTACAACTATTTTCAGCTGAATGAACTCTGGACTATCTATTTTTACAGAATGGGTATGTCAGCTTTAAATTGTGTCATTTTAGAGACGTTTATGTTTGACTCTATTTAGTACTGCTAGTCCAACTACTGTTTTTCCTCAGATGGAACCACAACTCATCCTCATCACCAGTGATGTTCCAAGGTGCAACCATATCCTTAAGTCCTTCCTGCACAATCCTCCCATGATAAGCTGGGCTCATGGCAGTACCAGCTATGGCTGCTTATGAAAGTACTGACTGGACAGCCAATAAACTGAGTTTAGGTGGTGCTTTTTCCCTTTGAGGCTGTCAGACATGAGTCTTTTGGAAGTGACAAAAGTAAACAGCTTTAGACTACGATCACTCTGTCAGATGCACTTCAAACTATGACAGGGGTCAAAAGCCTTTTTTGGAGGGGAGAGGCAAGGAGGCAGAGGTGGACCGCAGAGATTTATGGAAGTATTTCTTCCTCATACAGGCCTTTTGCAGGCTAAAATAAACATGTCAGGTCAGTGACTCCTTAGCATTAATGAATTACTGTGGTCCATAGCCAAAATCCCTGCAATTGCTTCTGTGTTTCTTTATTGGGCTACTTCAACCATTAGACACCAACAAGCCCACTTGAGCATAAAGTTACACCAAAAGTCAAAGAATGGCTGCTATCTTTTAAGCTGTAACACATCTGTTGTTAAGTAGCTGTTCTTGGAAAGCAAAGGCAACTGTTACTTCCTTACACCAAAGATCCAATATTGTCCCCAAACTCAGGATATATACTAACTTCAGTACCTTCGGCCACAGAGTAACAAGGTTTCAGTTAAAATACAGCACCTCTGAGAAGATTTTTAAGTTTAAACTCCTCTTAAATTATCCTCTTCACAGAAGACATTTTCAAATATCATTGCCTCATTGAATGGGAAAGTTTTGGGTTTAAAATAAGCCATTTTTATTCATTTGTCATAACCTGAAGAATATTTTCACTACAGCTCTTAAGAACGTTATTGCCTATTGTATCTGCCACTGTCATCGAGTTTTAGTTCATTTATTTCAACTCTCTCTCCTCTACAGGTCAATAATGCATTTTAGTTTCAATTATTTTACATAGAAAAAAGAATTTTATTTTGCCAAGCAATGAACTTGAGAAATTTGTTTGAATGTACCAACATACAAGCAAACCCTGGAAAAAATAAAACAAGGTTAGAAACAGCGATAGAAACATAAAATAGCTAGTACTTGTACAAAATGTCTAAAACCCCCAAAGGTTTTTTTTTTTCCCCCCCATATAAAAGACATGCAATTGGTTTTACACTAAGATGATGCCTCTTTCTGCGCTTACCTGCATTGTACATATTGTTCAGCTGTCCTGCAGGCTTGGAGCTCTGTGAAACAGAGGTCACTGATGTCCGAGGCTGAGGATTGTTTCCATAGCCTCCATTTTGTTCCAGGAGCTGAGGAGATTAATATTCACTGTGAGTATTTTCTTGCCAATTTAGCCAACTTGTTATGCTTTGTAAATTACTTTTACTTGGTGAGAATAAGCAAACTGAACCTTCAGGAGAAAGCCAGGAAGTTAAGATATACTAACTGATTCATCACAAACTGCACAAATTAAGCATCAGAGAACATCTAAGCGCGTTTCAGGTTAGTGTAGGCAGAGCCTTCATATATTAGATTTTTCTGTGCAAGTAAAATGCAGCATGTCAAACAGCACTTGCATACTAAAGAATGACCCAAGATCATGAGAAGCTTTTCAACATGCAGTAAGAACTACAACCAGCTTCCTTTAATGTCATGCAAGCTCTGTGCTTTAAAAGACATATTTTCAAAGATCCTACAAGTGATACAGATCAATTCAACGGAATTTCAAAACAAGTTACTGTGTAACTTTCAAAAGACTAAGGAACAGGGGACCTGCTCTGACATGTTACTGTACTCACACCCACTGGATAAGGGAGGAATCTTATTGATTAGGTCTCCTTCCTCTCCTTATGAGGCAACTTACCTCTGTGATGGGGGATTTAGGATTCACATTCCTAGCTGCTGCTATCTCCTGCAGTTGATTCACAAGTTCAGTGATTGACAATCTCTCCTCTGGGTTCACCTTCAACGCGGAGCCTTAAAAAGGAGATTCAGACAATATAGCAGAAACCCTTTGGAGCTTTTCTCCCAGAGATTAGTAATACCTTCAGTGCACTCCAATCCAATAAGCAATCAAATATGTGAACAGACTGGAGCAACTGCTAAATCCACATCCAAACACAACTATCATAACAGGTATCCAAGAAAAACACCATTTAGTGTTAAGAATAATTCAGCAAATATACTCTAGGATCAGTTAATGAATAACCTCAGAAGTAACTTTATACATAATACTGTTGGAGTTGGAGGCATATTTCTGGCACTGGAATTAAAGTTTCTAGTAATCTATTTGAAATTTAAAGAAAATAGGATTTCTAAAGCAAATCCAGAGAAACCAAATCAAAACAGTAGTTGTTCCTATGGAGCAATTCAGATCCTAAGCAAGACAGGCAGTAGCACTAAAAAAACCCAAAAGTTTCATTTGAAATTTTTAAGTTCCTTGATGATGGATTACAATTTTTAATAAAACAATAAACTGTTGCAGTTAACCTTATTCACCATCACATATCAATAACATTAAACTATCAGTAATACAACACTGTCAATAATAAGGTGTACCCATAAAGACACCAAATTAAATTTAACATTGAAAACTTACGAATGAGATCATGAAACACTGAATAGCGGGTGTCATTTTGTGGGATGACGTATTTCCCATTGACTATGCGAAGTTTTGCTCCATCTTCAAATGGATGTTGCCTAAAGCACAGCAAGTACAGGATACAGCCCAGTGCCTACACAGAGATAGAGGCAGAAATATTTAATAGATTCATGGAATCATTTAGGCTGGAAGAAACCTTAAGATCATGTGTTAACCCAGCCATTAACTGCCAAGTCCACTGCTAAACCATGTCCCTAGGTGCCAAGTCTATGCATCTTCTAAACAGCTCCAGGGATGGTGACTCCACCTCTTCTCTGGACAGCCTGTTCCAATGCTTGATAATACTTTCAGTGAAGAAATTTTTCCTAATATCCAATGTAAATATCCCCTAGTGCAACCTGATGCCATTTCCTCTCATCTTATCGCTTGTTGCTTTGGAGAAGACGTTGACACCCACATTGCTACAACCTCCTTTCAGGTAATTGTAGAAAGTGATAAGGTCTCCCCTCAGCCTCCTTTCCCTCAGACTAAACAACCCCAGTTCCCTCAGCCACTACTCATCACATTTGTGCTTCACCAGCTTCGTTGCTCTTCTTTGGACATGCTGCAGCACCTCAATGCCTTTCTTGTAGCGAGGGACCCAAAACTGAACACAGTATTCAAGGTGTAGCCTCACCAGTGCTGAGTACAGGGGGATAATCACTTCCCTAGTCCTGCTGGCCACACTATTTCTCATACAAGACAGGACACTCTTGGCCTTCTTAGCCACTTGGGCACACTGCTGGCTCGTATTTAATCATCTGCCAACCAATATTCCCAGGTCCTTTTCCAGCAGGCAGCTTTCCAGCCACTCTTCCACAAGTCTTCAGCATTGCATGGGGTTGTTCTGACCCAAGTGCAGGACCTGGCACTTGGCCTTGTTGTACCTCATACAATTGGTCTCAGCCCATTGATCCAGCCTGTCCAGATCCCTCTGTAGAGCCTTTCACCACCTGTGACCAGCCGCCGACTGGATTTAACTCTATTCACCACAACTCTTTGGGCCTGGCCATCCAGACAGTTTTTTACCCAGCAATCAGTACACAGATGTCATGGGGTGTCACAGCAGGCAGAACACTAGCAGTGGCAGCTGGTGACACTGCCAGCCCAGGATGGCTATAAAAAGGGCTGTGCCAGCAGATGAGCAGTCAGGTGAGCAGTGGAAGGGAGGGGAGGGCCTGGAGGCAGGGGCTGCCCACAGTGATTGAGAGCAGCTGCTTTGTAATACAGTTGGACATCTGGACAGTGAAACACACAGACCACAGCACACTCCTGTCGTCTTCCTCCTCTGCCACTGAGCTGGAGAGCTGACAACAGTCTACAGGACAGATTACACTAACCCCTAACCCATGGTGGTCTTACAGGGAGATAGAATCTCCCTAAAGCCAGGGGCAAAAGGAGCTCTGTGCCTTTTTTCACTGGGTTCCCTAGGACTGAGCTCCTGGCACTAGCGCTAGTGATGTAGTGGCCACTGGTGGTGCCCAGCATTTTTCACCCAGGATGGGTGTCTCCTGGCCAACCTGGAGGCATGGAATGGACAACCTTGGTATGAGGCTGGGAGAGGCCCAGGCAGGGAGGCAGGAGCTGCCCATGCCAGTGGAGAGTGGCCTCTTCAATTTGTGGTTCTCCTGTCTTTGACTGCTGCAGCCCCAGACAGGGACACGAGCAGATCATGGCACACTTCTGTCCTGTTCCTCCTCGTCCACTCAGCAAAGGAGTGTTGCAAAGATATTGACCCAAGGATAATGAAACACCTTATCCTGTATTTCTACACCTTATCTTGTACCCTGTGATAGATAGTGTCATGGTCCTACAAGAAGCTAGAAGGTCCCCACAGCCAAGGACAAAAGGAGCACTGTAGCACGCACCTTCTTTGTGTTAAACTTATCACAGAGTGACAAAAGCTTATAAATCTTTTAATTCATTAACCCATTGGATGGTTGTTCTTATGTGTGCTGTCTTTAATTCAGGCAACGATATTTGAAGCAGAATTTTAGACTGTGAAATTGATTAAGCTTCCTAATACTGCCTGCAAATCACAGGTTTCAATCATCAACTGCTGACTCATGCAACTCTATATACAGTCCCAGTGCTTCAAATCCTTTAGAAATAATAGTCTTGATGTTTCTCTGAGGACAGAATACTTAGTGAAACATTCATTTGTTCAGTGTGTCAATTAGAGAGCTCAAAAGAGCTATGCTGCTGCTAAATAGGTTTCTGGGATTTTCCTCCTTTCATGGAAGTTCTCAGTTTCAGGGATTCTCCTACCTGTCTTTTTAAATATCATTACAATAAATCCATTTCATGAATTTCACAGTATAAAAAAATCAGTAGTCTTGCGATGTTAAACATGTTCAAGACCACAATTTTTCTTACAAAAAGGCTCAGAAGTTTTATTTCTTAACTTCATCCTGTGCTTCAAGAAGACTCATTTTATTTGTGGGACAGAATATGGTCTTTTGTATTTCTAACTCACATACATTCTGTTATGCAATGCATCAGCTAGGTAAGCATTAAAGTGTTAATCAACTTGTTTAAATGACAGTAGGGGGACACAACATCACTTCTAAAATGCTTGTTTTGATAAAGATTTGAAGAAAATGAGCCTGAAATGATTGTCCCTTTATTTCCTACAATCAGAAGGCTATTCAATTCTTATAACAAATACAATTTAAGATCATTTTCAGACAGGTTAATTTAAGCCTCAAAAATCACGAAACTGGGACTACCTCATCCTGGGAACTTTCGAATTCCTTGGTGTGCCCAAACTTGAGACATGTGCAATCTGACAGGGGGAGCAACCACCAAAGCCAGAAGTCAGGTTTGAATTCTAATCTCTGAATAGTCCAGGTGTTATGGATTAGTTAGGATAATTTCATTTGTTACTTAAGTAAACATAAATTGATACACATATTTTCAAGTAAATTGACATGAAATATATTGGCAGAGTTGCACTATTGTAATAGAACCATGTTCCACTTGGCCTATAAAAGTTTGATAAGAAAGCATTCAATACATCCAAGAAAATGCCTGGACAACATACTGGAAAATTTTTCCTCAAAATTCTGAACCCCAGCTTAGTCAATAAGCATATGGGCTTTTATAGCCTCCACAAACAAAACAAGCCAGTGAAGACGTTTGCTAAGAAATCTGCTCACTGTCTCCAGTCCTCTGTGTGCGCTGTCTCCAACTGTCCCTGGTTATTAATTTATTCCCAGGAACTTTCAAAGATTTGCATGTTGTTAAAGCGTCAAGGGTTTGAAATTTAGTTACTCAAAACACTGAGTCTCTCAATCCAGGGCCAGAAATAAACTGCATATATTAATTCTGTATAATTGCATAGCAAGTACATTTTTGTCAGTCTGTTGATAAGAAGCTCTCTGTAATGTATACACTGAAGTGTCATATAGTCCACATTAATTAATCCAGCAGAGGAGTACAGGAAATACCACCTACTCTTCCACCTACTCTGTAAAATGTCTGTTTACAAAGAAGGTAGAATGTAATTTAGTTGGCGGAATGAAACCACTCCTTGTGCAGTCCGAGACACCATGCACATAAGACAACAGCGTCCCCAGCCACACGGGGGAGAAAAGCACAAAGGCAATCAGCTGAACACATAGGAAATGAAGAGAGCACTTAGATTTGATCTTTGCTTTAATTGCTAGAGAATGTTTATCATTCCCTCTGCTTTATGTATAACTTAATGTTTATAGCAGTGATAGATTTTTGAATATTTTAAACATCAATTCTGATTCAAAGTTACAAAAAATAACCAGGAATAACTTTTTGACTTGCTGGTGTGCCTTTACCAGCAGCTAATTTAACACTTCCTTAATGGGACAATGAAGTTTTTGGGGCACTGTGGTAGTGGTTGGGGGCAGAGATTGTTTGAAACAAGTCACAGTAGTGTTATTTTTCCACTGACCTGCTTCAGGAAACAATCAGCACACTTAAAATGATTAAAAGTTCCACAGTATAGCTACAGGATGACACACAGGTATTACACAAGTACCTTCTGAATAGAATTAAACTATATGAAATCTGAAGAGATCCTTCAGCTCACACAGAATTAAAGCCTGCAAGATGTCTTGCACTGACTACAAGAATTTTTTACCAGATATTGGTATGGAGAACTCAACTTTGAAATTTTGCTCCTTAATGTACTCCAAAGCCCAATCTGATTTTTTCATAAATTTCTAAGAGTGGGAGTGTATGAAGGGCCTTTCAAGCCAAAACATAATCAATGGAGAAAAATCTTAATGATAAGGTAAAGCCTGTAATTTCAGTGGAACTGAGTTGGATTTCAGTTCAGGAAATCACATTGATTTAGAAAAAATGGAACTGAAGGTGTTTGGGTTTAGTATTTATTTTCTGAAGACCTCTAGATTTAGGTAGGAAATGTACAGAAAACAGTTGGCCAAGCTTAAGAACCTCTGATCTTAACAATCAGTATCTAATCACTTTCCCATTGTGGAGTCTATGTGGTTGACAACTAAGGCTTCATCTATGCTGCTTTGCTAAGAAAGACATTTCTATCTCCTCTATGCTTTTAAGTTCACACAGTGACAAGCACACAGACAGCAACCACAAGTGTTACTCACCCTACCTGCTTTCTTTGGAAAACTGTTTCATTTATCCTAACCACAAATGACAAGATCAGTTATGCTTCCTGAGACAATGCCATATTTTATCGCCAAATACTTTGCACATTTGCACTGAACCCAGAGTGTGAAGGAAAAAAACACAGAACATGTTCCAATGAAGGCATGGTAAATGGAACAGATCTTTCAAAGACACAGCAGGAGACAACCACCATGTTAGTACTTACAGATACAGAGTTATTCTAAACAAAAAGTAAATTCCAACTACGCTTCTGAGTGAGGCTTTTGTTAAGTGCATTTCTAGCTTTGCGTTTAACTGGATATAATCTTGGCTCACACACTGCCAAGTATTTAATGCATGTGAGCTGACCAAATGGTCAGAAAAATGTATTTTTCTAGGTGTTTCTTCACATGCCAGAAGAAAATTGCCAACAGCTGTAGAAGTTGAATAAGAGTTTCTGCAGTATCTTCTAGCTAATCTAAGAAGTTGAATGAAGTTCTGAGATTGCAGATAAAAACTTTTAAAGCACCGGTATTACATTTTCTCAATTTGTCTTTTGGCACACTGCCAATACAGATAACTACTTGACACCTGCCTCTGTAAAAAACATCCAATAAACTAAGTCCCTAAGCACAAAGTCACTGGTCTCAGTACTGTAACAGTATTACACAACTGAAAAAGGTACAACTGAGGATTTAATACTTACATTTAATTCTGGCTACAGATCTTTTATTGAATGTTAACAGTTTATCACCGTTTCTATACAAAGCATGAATGATCTCTGCGTCATTCTCATCCTTTCTACCTGTCAGCATTTACCTAGATGCAATACCTAGACATAGCCATTTTGAACAACTCAGCAATAAGCTGTCCCAGCATTACATGAATGGCAAAAATTTGAATTAAGGACTCTTAAGTATTCTGGCTCTACAGTGGCAAGCTCCAACGAGGCAATAGTGCTACTGAATGTCAAAGAAGTTCGGCATTGCCTCTCACAGTGGAAGTCAAACTACATCTCAGTGAAAACCTCAAATACTTCATCTCATTCTTTAAATATTTAGATACCCTATTCATACTATTTAAGTTTATTTTGACATACAACAATCTATTTTATGTTTATTTTGGTGGACTTATTTAATCAACGAATTAACACGAAGACTGCAAAATCAGTTTCACTATGACATAAGCAGCTATGATACAGCAACAGAAGAATTTCTTACCCAAATGTCCTGTTTTTCACCAATTGGAAAATTTGAATACAGGTCTATCATTTCTGGTGTCCTGTACATTGGTGTTGTATTCCTTGTGATCTGCAGAAGATAGAATTGCTTGAAACAGAAACTTGAATAATAAACTCTAACAGCATTCAACCAAGGAAAAAGCTCTCAATGTAAAATGGACAGCATTCTTACTTTGAAAATTAAATTCAGAAATACTTGGCAAGGCAGAAGCCATCAATTGAATCCTACAATAGTCACGACAGCTTTGATGTAAGGCCAGGTAAAGATGGTAGTACTCAAATAAATAACACTGATATTCAAAAGTCCTTCCAAACTGCAAAGCACGTAAAGTAAAATGGCTGTTCTACATCAGGCAAAAAGGGATATGGACACAAATACAGAAAATCAACAATGAACCAGGAAGTGAATTCAAGCTTCAGTGTGTATTTCTCACTTCCTTGTCACACATAATGACAGTGCAGACACTTGCAAAGGGTTAAGCTATGTTCCCAAGGATCCCTGAAGAGACCTTTTCCATCATCTTTCTGCAGACTATACAAGACAGTGGTACAACATAATTTTTCTTCACAGAAACCAACGGGTTGCTCTCCAAGGATGCTGGATTTCAAAGCAGGGAGAGCAGTATCAGAAGTTGCACACTTGAATTTTAAGTGTCACTGTATTTCTCCATACTTAAAAATATGAATCCAATTTATGTATTTCATTAGATTTACCAGCATTACTCTCACTCTAAGCGAAAAACAAACGCACTTTGCAAAAACACACTGTGTGCTTGTAGTCCCACGGGCACTGCAATACTGCCTATTCAAATTCTGCTGAGTAAACTTGCTGCTTCTTCATATCTCATTCAACTGAGAAAAACAGATGAGAAGGTGGGAATCACGTTGGCATAACGAATTTTTGACTTCATGTTAAGAGCACAATTAGAAGAAGCTCTAGTAATCACTTCTGTTTTCACAGCAGATTGCAGAATGGACACTGCTCAAGTTGAAGCAGTGTTTGTGTATATATGCAGCTACAGAACACAAACTATGATTGTAAGGGCAGACTGTGTTTGAACTCCGGCAACACAAATACAAACCCAAAGCTTTATGAACAACACTACAACTGAAACAGTCTTCAGTTTTCTTAAAAGTCTCATGAATCAATATCAGATTAATGGTAACAGTTAAATGAATCCGCTTTTGATATTAAGATTAATCACATCAAAATAGTCTCACCTCCTCTTCAACCACTGCTCTCTTTTGTGCGGACCAGTTGTAGTCAGGATAGTAAGCTATAGTTGTAGCACTACCGAAGTCACAAAGTTTAATCGTCCCCTGGTTACTAATAAGCAAGTTTTCCACCTTCAAAAAGAGGTAGAATAATAAATTAAAGATGTATTTTTTTCCAGACACTAACACACATGCTTTTAAACATTAACTCATTTACAGATACACATAAAAAAATACTAACTTTAGCTCAGAATGTTGTTTACAGGAGCACAAATATTTCAGACAGTACTGTAGATGTATATGGTAACAATACAGCCAATTTCTTAAAAGGAAGCACCAAAAATACTATGAGCAGGAAAAACTCAAATTCCAGGGGGGAAAAAAAATAATTTCATTAGTGCCTAAGTGGCCGGTTTTTCAGAGGGCCACTTGCAGAAGCAGTATCTTGGAACCTAAATGTTTTCATGCATACAACCAAATACTGTTAGCTCAGTTGCAGTGGAGCAGAGGTTAGCACTCCTGTAGACACAAAACAGGAAGGTTACTAGTAAAGAAGCAGGCAGCTGGGAACACCCAGAAAGAGGCAACCATGACCCTGTGCAGAGAGAGAAATCAGCTATTTGAGGACCATGTGCTGCCTGAATAGTTCATCATCATCATCCCTCCCTTTTTCTACTCCATAAAATCCAACTTTCCTGGATTGCTAAGTGAAATGTGGAAGAAACTTAAGGGGAGGGTAAAAATAGGTATCAGGTAGAAGTACTGTGGGGTCACGACCACAAAAGGGCTGAAAAGCAAAATTTGTATCTCCATATGAAGTCAGGAAAAGGTGTAAAAATTAAAAGGCATATTAGTAACATTATAACATCACGCTTCAGATAACTGCATTTGTCTTTCCCTTTGAAACCACATCATCTTTGGACTTCCTTCTGTAAAACATCTGTTTTCAAAACATCCTACTAGCCTCCCTTACACATGTCCCTTCCAACTTCTTCCACCATAAAATTAATTTTGACTACCCTGCAGGAAGACGTAAGCTCTGTTAATGATGTGGTTAGAGTATCGATCCCAATGTGCAATCTGAATTCCCTTCTCTGTTGGACAATCTTTTTCTTGTCTCCATGTACAATAAGAAGGGGGGCATTCAACATCAAATTAAATTTATACACTAAAAATGGTCACCATAAGACCAGAGATCAAGTTTCTTGCACATATGTTCTGGTTTTTGTGCTTTGGTAAAGGTTGCTAATAATGTAAAACATTCCAGTGATTATTCAGATTTTAACAGGCTCTGACCTGTGTTGTGCAGGATAGCTGTGTGCTGCATGGCAAATCCTGAAGAGATCGAATTCAGACAATTAAAATATCAGTGCTTCTCTGATATTATACAAATTGCCCTCTAACTAGCTTAGAATTTTTACAACTCAGTAACTAGCTGGGTTCTTACAGTGCTGTACATACACATTGTGTGTGTTGTCCAAAGGGGTTTAGGAACAAAGAATGCACCACACTGACAAGCAAGGGAAGAAAACCACAGGACGACAGAAACAGGCACCACTACGAAGGTGAACTTGTTTTTAGGATGCACTGTAGAACTTCATAAATCCTTATACTTTTAGTCAAAATAATTGAGCAAAACCTGTTAGGACTCTACCCTACTACATCTCTCCCCAAAAGCTACACTAGCATCTCAGGTCTCTCAAAACTTTGTCCTACTAGCAGTTCTTTATGCTACTGGAAGCCTTCTGGAAAGGGTAGCACAGTTAAATGATCCCTATTTGGCTCCCGACTGTAGTGAGGTCTGCCTATTGCAGAACAACTATCATTTAATTTTGCTTTGCAGCCCCTTTAACATGAAATCAGACTCCTTCCTCTGTCCATATTTTATCTCTGCCAGGAACTTAAATTACTTGACAAAAAACAGACCTTGAGTTACAGCATTAGCTCAACTTCTAGGGAGCTGGGTATGTAAGGAATTGTATATTTATTTGTAAATACATTTTTATCCCTTTTTTCAGAGAAGAGATGCACCTTTCCTGCAAGATTTTCTAGGAGGTAGTGTATAGAAGTCTCAGTGAAAAATAAAAGACTTTATTCTAGAAAGCAACACCAAGAAAGTTCTATCCCAGCTTGGTTAAAATTTTTTTGACGTGACCTAGAAGGCTGCTCAACGGTACTGAGAAAAAAAAAAAACGAGTGCTCCAACTATTTTTATATTAAAGGGCTATTACTAGTGCCTAACATCAAACCTTTCAACAACAGTGCTGAAAACACTTAGCACACATTTACTTTTAAGAAGTGGTTTCATTTTCCTTTCCCCAAAGTAAATTGAGTACATGCTTACTTAGGGAGGAAAAAGTTTTCCTTTGTTTGTACTCAGTTGACATCACATCAAGCAGGAAACAGACATATGTGTAAAATTCAGACACTGTTTCAGGAGTAAGAATCTTCTTTCTGGCTTTGTTTATGTTTATGAATACTACCTCCTTCCACTAGGTTAAAATGTAACTGTAGTACAGCAGAATCTCACTGATGATTAAGGCTCCTTCATCTCAGGTATAGCGTACATGTAAAGGTGAACCCCTAACTTCAAAATACAAAATTCAAATACAGATTAAGTCCTTTCAAATCTCCAAAGTTTCTAAGGGGACAACACTTTCTACAGCATAACCCTATAGCATCTTGGTAAAGGCTAACAGAATGAAAATTAAGAAACAAGATCTATCAGGAATTTTGCCTACCAAATTTTACAATTCAAGTTAAAAACAAGCCCTAAACTGCAATGCCAGCTGATAGTTCTAAAACTTCTTGAAGGCTAAGTAAGCTTTCACAGAGAATCCAATATTACCTTCTCCTCTCCTTCAAAGCTTTACCTCTTCTATTTAGAAAACCTGCTCACCTCAAAACTGGAACTCACAAGTCATAACTGGTTATTTTATCAAAAGCAAACTACTTAAAGACTGCCTTAATGAGCAAACCACGATATACTAGTTTTCTGTCAGCTTGTTCAGACAGAGTAAAAGTAGTAATAACCACAAGCACAAGGAAAAGATTGTTTGAAGAGATGCAAGTATTTCAGTGACAACCTTCACTGACAGCTAGTAGTCTTGCCAAGGCAATGTGGGTAAGCACTACAGTCAAGAGTGTACACTGTATTTGATCAATAGTCTCAACACTGATTAAGCCCAACGGGCTCTTTTGCTGTATAAAAATTCATCATTTATTTAAACACTGTAATGCACCTTTAAATCTCTATGGATAATAGGAGGCTTCTGTTTATGCATATGCTGCACTGCTCTGCAGGTCTGATAAAAGATCTTCAAAACTGTGTCACAGGAGATAGGTCCTTTTGATTCTACTTTCTTTAAGAATTCCACCAGCTGTCCTGCAGGAAATCAGAGAAATTCCGATAAGCACACACAAGACACCACAACTTCTGAAAGCTTGGCATGAACAGACAAACGCTCCGCTCATCAATGAGGATTTACAGTCTTAAGCTGTAATATTAGATGGATATTCTTAAAAAGGCAAATCCACACTGACTGCAGTGCTAGTAAACAGTGCTCTAAGGAACTATTCCTCCTCATCCTTCCTCTGCTTATTCTCAAACACAAAGAACTTAATGATTATCCCACATTTAAGATGAGGTTGAACTGTAGTCTCAAAGAACATGATCCTTATCCTGTAAAAGATGAGGTTGAACTCTAGCTCCACTGAACTATGCTATCTTTAAGAGGCTTTCAAAGCCTCTAAGCTGTGAAGCAACCTGTGCAAAACAGCTGTCAGAAGCAATGTCCACTGCTGGGAAAAGAAAAAGAAGTTTACCTTTACACAGCTCTGTAAGCAGAAGAAACTCTCCCTGTCCCGTGTCTGACTCTTCTTTTCCTATAGACGCAGCAGAGCAGAACTGGACAATGTTGGGATGACCTGAAAGTTTTTTCTGGAAATAACATGTTCAAGGAAGACGACTGCCAAGTTTATTGATACAACAGTTCACAGACATCTCATTTGAAAAGTTAGCTTAAAACCACAGAAAACACTACAGCTGCAATTAAAATACTATGCAGAATAAGGAGATACATGCCTTAGCTGAAAAAAAAAAAAACAAAACCAGATTTCAAGGGTGACGCTGAAGGAAATAAAATAAAAAGTCAAAATAAAACATTAAAAAAAAAATCTTTGTGATTAAGGCTCTGAGGAAACTGGACTTCATAACAGACCTAGTTACTTCTTTTAGACTTCTAACAATGACTACAGGGCACTAGCACAAGTACCAGAGAGACATTTTAATTATCAGCTGCTTAAGAAAGGGCTATTGTATCAACACCTGCCTTTCCAAAGCAAACATGTTATGTTTCAATCTTAACTAATTAAAATAAAGTTCAAAACAAATAAAAGCTCTGAAGACCAAGTAACTTATCCTCCCATCATTAGTAGTAATTCTTCATACTGAAACTTTTGCCATGTTTCACTTCCAGTTCAAAAATTCAAGGTATCATTTTTGAACTATGTAAAAGGGAGGAAAATGTAAGTGATCTCAGTTCCTGCCAGTGGAAGTTACATTGCATTATGTCTGTTCATGTTGTCCCTGATGTGCATATACTGGGAATCATGCCTGTAAGACAAACACACACTATTTACAAGATGCATTCACCAAGCCTCAAAAGAAAAACAACAAAAGTACAACAAAGTTATAAAAAAAAGGGTAAGTTGGATCCACCAAATCAGAATAAATTCAGAGTACTATTTTGTATCTTATCCATCTCTTTACAACCTTTTAGTCAGAGCTGCAAGAATTAATTTGATTTCACAGACATAGCTTGGAAAGTTAGCAACGGTTAACCCTCATTCATGTTGTGTATATATATGCTTTAATGAGCCTGAGCTGTGAAAAAACATCCAAAGAACATTCAGTTCTGATATAGTCAGAGCAGCTATAAAATGTACACTGCTATGGTAGTCCTTTCTTTGCAAGTGTATGTCTAGTGAACAGCGTTTAGTGTAAGATTTTGCCAAGCATTTCAATAATCATAAAAAGAAATATTTGAGTAGCTTAAATTAAGATCAGTGGTTTTGCCTGGTAACTCAAAATGAAGCGGAATACTCAGAGTATACAGAACAGCAGCATACTACAGCTACTCACTGACTCTTGAAATAAACTGAGGGTCTTAGTGCAGATGTCGGGGAGCAAATATTGAGTTTGCCACAGCCAAGGACTGAAAACACTCTGATATTACATTATACCCTAACATCAAACATCACTGAAGATGAAAAGGAGAGCAACAACATTGAGAAACATCTGCTTCTGGGTTCCAATGCATGGATTCTACTGAAATTCCCTCCTTAACATTCTGTATTACTTTTTAAATCCAGACTCATCTGAGGCAGAAACTAAGAAACCTTGAGAATAAAAGCAAAGTTTTGAGTAGTCAAAAATGCATTAAATCCAGCACACATAAGGGAAGTCTACTTAAGATCTAAGTATCATCTGGATAGTCTAAAGGTCTCTTGACCATGGTCACAGGACTGCAACAAAGCCCAAAGAATAGTTTCACCTCTTGCTAGACAAAGTACATAAAGTCTACACTAGCTACAGAAGTTACCTGCACACATTAAACTCCTGCAATTTTTGAAGAACTGAACTTGCTGGGTGATGGTGCTAGATTCTTGACAAACCAGGAACCCGAATCTTCCTCAGAATGTCAGTACTCTTAAGCAGTGTATGGCATGGAAAGAAGCAAATCTTGGAAGTGTTTGATATCAGGCAATTAAATCACTAAAATATGTTCCAGAAAAGGATACCATAAAACAAACTTCCTGAATGATGGCTTTGTTCTTTTCTTCTTCATTAGACAACAATCGCTGTCAGAAAACAGAATTATTGAGAAGATACAGTTATTAAGACTTACAGAAAACAGTGCACAGGTGTTCTCTTTTTCCAGAACACAAACAATAAGCAGTAGTCAAAAACCTAAGGAACTGTAATGGGACAGTAAACGAAGCAGGCTTATTGTACCTTTGGGCATACTACAATAAATATAACATCCAGTTTTCCAGTTTCCTGTACTGTTCAGGTTTAGCGATAACTGAGAAGTTCACTTAAAGTAATTGCTCTGACAGTTTCCTGCTGTATAAAACGCTAAGGTCTCCTGGCTACAGCATTGTCCACTGACAAGGATTCGTCTTCTGCCTCAAATCATTAGGAACAACCCTCAACCCACTCCAACCAAAACTTCTCCAAATTATGTAGCCCAACTTTTCCAACGGTACCTGAGTAATCAGCAACAAAATCAAGCATTACTATTTCCAATATCACTCGGATTTGGAGTCAGCATTTTACTAGTATCAATCTGAACATTTGCTACAAAATTACCAGTTTTACAGGAAAGAGAAAGTGCAGTAGTGGTTCATCTTTTATCCGTTATTTTTAAATGGGGCTACTTCTAGATAACATTTTTGAACACACACAGGCTTTGTAACATGTGACTATTGTTCACAGGTGTTGTTACTGTGGTATGAAAAGCAAAAAACCAGACCAAGTACTTACCGATCATGTCATGCCATCTTACCTCTCCCACCTCCCATACTACCCTTTTCACTTTCTCCCCAAGATCAATGTCTTTGTACTGATACAGCCGTCAAACATCCCTACTACAAAAGTGAAGCCATTTTGTGGTGGACACAAGTGACGCGATTTTTTTTTTTTGCAACAAAATATGACAAAGTAAATCACTTCATTGTCCTTTCCAAAATACTTCTGTTTTTCAGCTCTTATACGATTATTATAAGCCTTCAGAAAACAAGGATCCAGAAGTTTCTCTGAGAAGTGCCAGGCTGAACATTTGATCAATGAGTCAAAGTGTGGAGCATTATTTTTAATACTGATAAAACTTACTCTGGAAGTACAAAGGTAGGCTAATTGGTAGGCTAAATCTGCTTCCAAGGAGTGAAAATATTCTTGTACCCTACTTCAGGTAACTCAGAAAAATTCTTGTTACCTATGCAACAAAATGCTTGGGGCAGGGTGATGAATTTCTGGACCAAATGAAGACAAAGAGCAGCAGTATCTAATAGAGCAACTCTCATCTTCAGCGTCTAAGTATAAAGCGCAGGGTCCTGACAGGAATGACCATTCTAAATATAAGTACAGCATGCTGCAAACACCACTTTAGCATTCTGGATTTTTCCAAATTACTCATTCAGTGGCATACATCAAGGACTAACTCTCAAGCTAAAGCATCAAGGAAAAAGACAGACTTTATAAACCTGTAGTGATGTAAATTCATTTTACCTTTAAAGCATAGTCTTTGCCACTTCCAAGATCTTGAGCTTCATAGACAAAGGCAAAACCACCTACAAGAAGAAGGTCCATTAAGTCAGTTTTAATTTCAACATTCAGGTAAATCATTCGTTTTAGTCTAACAGAGCTAATAACATTAATTTACATGCTTTTCTGAATGTAAGAAGTATACATATTTTTCAGTGGCTTGCCAAGAGTATGGGTAACCTATATACAAGAGCTAAAATATTCTCTTCCTTCCTTTTACACTTCAGAAGCACGCTGACTTTGCTGCTTCCCTGCATTCTGTTAATCTGCATATGCAGATTTCCTATGAAGCAATTTTTTTTTTAATGCAGGTCTTTATAAAACCAAGATGTAGTACAGCAAATATTACCTAATGATTTTAATTAAAACTACTTCTTGGTTTTTACACCATTAGGCTTCCTATGAAAATAGCAATAACCAAGGGAGATAAATGTTAAATATACACATCCTCATACTTTTAGGATAACTGCCATGCTTCAGGCTTCATATTAAATGCGGAAAGCGTTTGCAAGCGCTCAAGCACACACTTCAGTAAGGGTGATGCTGTTACTAAATGGCAATTTGCCATTACGTACAGTATTATTGTCCTTCTCCTTTTGTCAGAATATCTATTTCATCAGAAATTTGGTCAAGAACACTGTGCAAATTTCTACAAAGTAAAAAAGACTGAGAAAAAGTTATAGGTCTGTTAAGCTTCCTCAATTGCTAATTATCTTAATCTAACTGTATCAAAAGAACATATTTGTACAGTTCTACTCCATTTTAAAGATCCTGGTATCACGTCCATTTCTTCTGGAAAGGTCATCCTCATGGTTACATACATGCTCTCTGTCTACTGTAGAGTATCTCTAGTAGCATTAACAGCCAAAGTGACAAACCTCAATGATTTGCCTTTCTGCTCCTTTAAGATAAATTCTACTTTCATTGAACTACAAAGCAATGTTCTCTCCATCAATAATACGGAGAATAAGCACAGAAGATGTCAGCAAAGTACAAAATTTTACTTGTCAAAAAGCCCAAGAGAATAGCATAACTAAGGAATGAAACACCTCAGACAAGAAACAAGTTGTCAAGGCACTTTTTTTAAAAGATGCAGGATCCAAATCAGTACAGTCACATTAGTACCCAATACCTTCTCCGTAGAAAAGCAATATTAACATGAGGCTGAAGTGAACACTTTATTTGCTTTGTACAATTCAAGCAAATACAAGGCTTTTCAAGAGGTACTCTCAAAAGTTTTACATGTCAATTGACCCTCACAGTGTTCTCCAAGACTCCTGGTACTGACCACACATCCAGTAGCATCCACAATATGAAACAAATAAACGACAGGCTCCTGGATATTGCCTTTGCTTTTGGTATCTAAAAGGGAATTATACACAAAACCAGCAAAACCAAGATCCCAGCTGCAGGGACGACAAGCAAAAGACAGTAATTAGTGAACCATAGAAGAGTTAAAGTATCAATGAGAACAACAAAGATGAAGGACAGCTAGGGTTCAGTCCCACCATACATTACTCATGCGTACATGGTACTTATCCATTTACTTTAATTCATTCTGTATAATCAGGTTTAGCACTTCCCACAATAGGAAGTTCCCTTAGCTTTTCTAAAGCTCACAGTGCAAGTGCTCTGATCAGCAATTACAATCAACTTTTTGGGCATTGAGGGGACAGGGGCTGGAGAAAGAATGAAGTCCACAGTTACCACCATCTTAGAGTATAACCTGAAGACACTTTGTTTCTTTCTGAATGAGAACTTGTGCAAGAAAAACATGGTTCTGGACAGTGCTCATCAGTTATGACTACTGTTTATGGATTTCATAGAGCTGGTGAAACAAGCAAGATAATCTGTGATTCATCCTACCACTGAAGCTGGCTGGTAAGAAACCATGTTTTTTGACCACTCTTCGCAATCAATTCCTTATTCACATCCAGAAGCATGCCCCAGGTTTACGAGCCCCCTGTCCCCATGAGCTGAAAGCCCTACACCAGCACACACCAGTCACTGCAACACAGAGCTACTGCCCATGTCTTTGTCCTACACAGATCCCACAGACCTACACAGTGAAAGTACTGCTGGCTCTACAGAAGAAAGTTTTTACGTTCATCTTGATAACTATTTCTCTGATTTCATTCTAACAACCCAGCAAGCTGCATCTTGAAAATACATGCTTCAATTTACAAAATTAGGGCCTTCAAGTCAGCACGCGAATTACTCCAGTCAGTACACAAAATTACTGCACAGTTAGTTTTCTGGAAGGCACTCAAGGTCAAAACGATGACAGAGGCAGCCCAAATTATGGAACAGTTATTCTGCAAACTCAGCTCAGCTGTGCACATCACCAAAGGTTCTTCCAGGGCTGGAATGGGGCAAGTCTACTCTGCATTTCAAGCAAGCACCTTGCTACTACCTCTACAAATACAAACATCCACAGACATTTGCACTCCAAAATATAATTATGCTTCATTCAAATGCATCAAATGCCCATCTGGAAATTATATAGGTGAAAGCACCTATGCATCAGAATCAACTTATCAAATCAATTCAATCCACCATTTTCAAACATATACCTGATTAACAACCAAGCTGATCCAAACTCTGAAGAAGGCCCCCAGAAGCATTGCTACTTTTCCAACTATTTCAACTGGTCTGATAAGCTTTCCTACAAGCTTTTCCTCCAACATAAGAAATGCTTACAATATAGTTTAAGTTGCACATTATCACCAAGATTAATCCTGTTGACGCTGAGTACAAAGGAGAAAATGGAGGAATTAGTTCACCTGACTAAAAAAAGATTATAGTAAGTCTTCAAAAAAAGATACACTTCACATTTTCACAGACGCGCTGATCATAATACAGTCCTCCCAAAACTCAAGACACATTCAGAGCTGCCCCAAAATTTTCTCTCTCAGGTCACAAATACTCTTGAAATTCATGCCTAAAACTCAACCACATTTATGAAAACCACACAAATTTATTTCTCGATGGAAAAGCTGGGGGGTTTTTTAACACTCAATCACAACTTTACAACCACCTCAAAGGTTTCTAAGTTTAAGGATTTTTTTGTGGCATTTAAATGAATCTCATTTCCAACCCAAAAAAATAATTTCAGTCCTCTTAATTACTAGTTTGGAATCTTAAGAAATTTTATATTCAGCTTCATAACTACTTCAAAGTATATACTGGTTGTTAATTTCAATACTCATTGAAAATCATAAATGTTCATTTTGGCCTAGCAGTGCAAGTCAACTTTTTGAGCAATGCATGTCATCTAAACATTATAAATTCTTGTTATCAGCAGGAGTATTAATACAAGCTTTGCTTAGGTTAAAGCACAGCAATTTGAATTTAAGTGAAGCATAACTGACCTTATCTGGAAATCCAGTGAAATCTGCACACAAAGCATACAAATTAAGATTTTGCTGAGGTTAAATTTAAATCTCACAAGACTCAATTTTTGTATTAGCAAAATACTTAGTTGAATTACTACATCTTCATAGCATGGCTTAACAAAAGGAAAAGTAAGGAAGAGAGTCTTCCTTAACGCTATTTCAATGGTGATATGGCTTACCAGAGCTCCTAGCAATAGTGATGCAGTGGGATCTCACAATTTATACAGGGGTATTAGATTAGAAAACTGAAGGGATAAGTGTCATTAGAATAGCGATAGCTTAAGGGTCAACAAGTCGTTTAAAAGATGCACTTCTACTTCAGCAGTTGTACCTTAAAACCAGTACTGAAATACTAAACACCGTTAAGTTCATTAAACTTTTCAGAACTCCATACAAGTCAGTGGTATCATGACTGGTTAAATTCTTAATTCATTGCACTGATTTGTAGAGAATTTCACTGCTATAGCATCTAACCTCATCCTTTACTGCTATGCCCCCATCAAAACATCATTTTTAAATAAGCTTCTCATTCTGTAATTTCATTGTTTCACCTGAACACAGCTCAGTTCCATTGCTCATTCCAGGTGGTGATCATTTCACTACTACTGCAGCTGACACCAATTTTAAAGCTATGGAAGGAGGTACAATAAGTTGTGAAGGCACTTCTAATCTATTTTTTTTATAAAACCATCTGTTATTGATAAAAACAATTCTTTCTTAAGAGGCAAAATTAGTCCTACTGCTTCATTATTAAAAGCAGTTTAGTTAGGGTTTGATGCTGGCTTCCTTGTAGACCTAGTCTGTTAAAACAGTTTTAATATACCCTGAATAGGGACAACTTTAGCAGCAAAACTTCTCCTTTGCTGTAACAGTTTACTCCAGGCCCTCTGACCAATGTAGTTTGTAATATAACTTGCAAACATGTGGGGGAAAAAAAAAAAAAGAGCAGTTTCACCTGTTTACCTGTAACCACACCAAGGATTTCACAGTCAATACGGCCATGTCAGCCAAGGATCACACCCCTAAATCAACATACCTGTATGAAAAAACATCTGTATAGCAGACCCAACTGAGGCAAATGACAACATGAAAGTTAAGAGTATAGGACTGCCTTGGTTTCTCTCCTAGGAGTGTAGAAACAATGTAGTTTTATATGGGGTGTTTTCACTCATTATTTCCACCCATGTAAACATCTGTAGATGCTTTTACATAAGTGTTCTGAAGCTTTTTATATCAGCAAAATCATGTTACTATTTCCCCATACAGGGGAAATACAGGTTAGCAGTGTGTAGCTGTGTACACACCTATCCAAGCTCTTGCTATGAGAGACATGTTTCTCACTGCTGAAGCATTTCACTAGTCCCATTTTCAGAACACAGCTCAAGCTCTCAAAAATGGTCTCAGATTATTATTTACTGCCACAAATATTATGGCAGAAGAAAACTGGGTTTGTTTCTTTTTTGTAGACACAAACTTACACATAAGGTGTTCACTATAGAGCACCACACAAACTCATGAAAATGGTGTAGCGGAAGTACAACAGTCAGTCCTGGAATCAGTATTGCCCCATAGCAGACCCAGCATTGTTCCTGTCAGTACTTCATCATCCTCTTATAAAGGTTAGAATACCCTTTCTTTTCCAACCAAGAGATTCCTCATGTTAAACCTATGCATCCCATAATATCTCATAAGTAACCTACACCATAAATCAAACTGGATTTAAAGATTCATTTTTTTTAATCCTGTCCCTGTTTTTCCCATCTTCACTGATTTTTTTCAGACAAACCATTTCAGTGAAATGACAGTATTCCTACTTGTCAGCTAGTGAAGCATCAAAATAGAGACATCAACCACAACAAAAAACTGCCTGCTACTGTAATGCGTTGTTTCATTACACACTTAACTCATCATGAGAAAGAGATGGTGTGAATAACTTCCTGTTTACAACTACTTGATATGACTTGTCCACTCCCCTCCCAAATACTGACCAAATTTGTTTCCACATCAATTTTGAGTAGCTTATGTTTCAGTTATAACTTCATTGAAACACCGTAATTCTAGCCTGGACAACAAGTTACAGTGCATCTTACCTGAAAGCAGACAGATGCTATTCCACCAGAGTACAAGCAACATTCTTCATCAAAACAGAAAGGATGCTTTCTCCCTGTTGTCAAGCATTTTTTTTGAAGTCCAGTCATGCATTTGTGTCAATTGCCAAGTCCTAATAACAAGATGAAAGTGCCTCAAAAATGAAGCTTGGCTCAAACTCAAAGATCTGGACTTTTTCCCATAACCTTGAGAAGTGGAGAGGTAAAACACCCTGAAACTTTCAGAGCCTCCCTGCAAGGAGGAACTGCCCTATGCAAGAAACACTGGCTTTAAAAAACAGCACTGTTCTGCTTCGCATTGAAAAGCTTATCTACAGCAAAGGGAATGCAAACTGCAAAGCTGCTAGGTCAGGGTGCTTCGGTTCTTCTTTAGAGATTGTCATCTTTTTTTGCCCCACTTCCAAGAAGTCTGCCTCACACACGGTTTGCGAAGTAACTGTCAGTTCACCCTTCACATTACAGGTTACTACAACTTCTCTTTGACTTGATGCAAGTTCTCCTCCCTTCATAGTAACTCCAGACTTCTGTCAGTAACAATGTTCGCAGAAACTTGACCGTTAAGTGTTCATTGCACCTCTGCTACCCGGAGTTTCATGAATTATATCCATACAAAATCAGCATTTCATTACATTTCCACCCTCCTATGAATCCAGGAGTTGCAGAGACCTTAAAATTGTACCCATGAGCTTGGTAAACTGTAACACTGCCTGTTCACACTTGAAGGAGCCTTGAAGTCTAAAGGAGCGTTTTTTTGATGCTTTAATGACAGACACAGGTTTCACTTTCTCAGAATGCAGCTTATAACAAGTCACCTACATGGCTTCAATTCATGACAGATTTTAAACTCTCAAAACAAAAGTCTGTAGCCTATTGCTACCTTTTTAACTAAGAAATGTTTCTTTCTTCATGGTGAAAGTTTCAGACTCAGATCAAACCGTTTGAATAATGAATGTTTTTTGTCACCAAGTTTCTCCTCTTACTCTTTTGCCCATGCTTGTTGCTTAAAGGAAGGGCAAGTCAATACACATGAGAAATGGTTGTTAAATGCGTGCTAGAGAACTTGCTTGTTCCCTCCTTTTCACACAACCATACACCTCGTTTATTCTCAATTGTTCAGCCTCATATGTAAAACAGGCAACAACCACATTGGAAAATGCTGTGATGTGTACATGGATAGTTAAGCAAAGAGGAACCAGAAGTAAGATGTCTTTTTTAACCCAGATATATTACTTTTTTAAAAGTGAAATATCAGGGAATTTCCTTCCATATATCTCAATCATGATTTTCATTGGCTTTTTCAGCATACAGAAAATCCACCCTAACCATCCAGAACTTCCTTCTAACAGCAGCACAATTGGACAAAGTGGCACATGACAAAGATGACTCATTTTGTCTTATTTGCAAAATACTGATGTATTGAGAGGAAAATTCTCTATTAAAAAAAGAATAAAGGACTAATATTAATATTAACCCATACTGAAAACTGAACTGAAAGTTACAGTCCTAACTTCCACAGGAGGAAGAAAAGTGCATGTCTGTTCTCAAACTGGTTCCTTCTAAACCAAGAGACAAGGACAAGTAAAATAACGTAGTGAGAAGGAAAACTCATTAACTGGAAGAAAAAAGAAGGCCAAATGGACTCTCAGTGTACCATAAACTAGTAGTTTAGTAAAAGTTTCAAAGAAAGTGATGCTGAAACAGTACAGAAGTTCCACTGCTTTGTCTAGTACCTCTGCACTGCCTGAAAAAGCCATTTTCTGGAACTTCTCTCAGCTACCCCATACATAAGTAAGCATTACAAAGTCAATGCGTTTCATGAGATACAACTGATATTTGAAGAGCCAGCAAGCACACCACAATTACCTGCTCATTATTGTGTTAACATGAATAGAGAAATCTCCATCTTTGTTGGACTGTTCACTCTAGGATGTCAGTTCCCTGGTTTTTCTTGCAGAACCTCACACACACACTGAAACACTAGTTTCATCACTTATTCTCAGCTTTTGCTACGTATTTGTCAGGCCAAAGAGTACCTAGCTAAAGCAGTAACACAAGTTTCAAACATGTTACAATTAGCATACACGAGCAGGCTGCACATTTCTCATTATGCTCTGAAGGACAAGCATTGCTCATTCCATGCCATCATTGCCTTCCACTGTTGAGACCCTGAATTGTTTTATATAAATTCTTCAAATTGAATGAAGATACCATTGCCACATTTCACACAAAATCAAAGACTTAGCCTATACTCACAGAATGACAATTGTATACTCAACAATTAAAGAGAAAACCATAGCAAATTCAAGATTGGTTTGCAGGTGAATTAGTTGTTGAGAAAGATGAAAACTCTAATTTTAAACAGTAATTATGGCATAAGGTGATTTTCCTGATGCGGTTATCTTTAGCACAGATATTAAGAAATAGAATAACTCAAAAAAAAAGTGTTTTAAAAGAAGTCACTGAAAGACTAATACAGGAATAATTAGCTGGTTTACCTCACTTAACAGCTTACCAGGAGAGAAGTATTCAAAATTTTTTACAGATTGTTCTTCTGTTAGTATGATCTCTATTCTAGAAAATTTAATAAAGCTAAAAAATAGGACCATTACTGCTAATTTCATATCTACTATTCAACCTACAAAACAACAGCAGTATTCAATAAGCAAATTCAAGTCTCTCTTACCGGCAGTGGAGTATTTGCAGGGATATTACATTACACATTGTGTGGCAGTAGGAACTACTAGCGAAGTTGTCAACTTACTTTTAACATTCTAAAAACCCTTAAAAACATTATCTAATCTAACAAAACACATAACATAAAACTTGCAGAAGATCACTTTATCCTTTCAACCTTCTAAGAGACTGAGAAGTATCGGGTTTGGTTACATGGATTAGCATAAAGTTGTTCTCTATTTTCATTTAAAGATCTCCATAATAGAGGTTCTCTTTTATATATTCTGTGTTTACTTTGTCAACAAGATATAAGAAATTATTTATGAACTGCTATAACTGTTTCTCTTACCCATCAATCCAACAGCTACCTGCTTTTACAAAAAAGGCTGAACGGAAGCATTCCAGGAAGAATACGATTATATTTAAAGACTGCATAATTTTTAAGCACATAAATAGGTTTGTCAATATCTTATTCAGCTATCTAAACACATCTTGCCTTTCATTTGTGCTCTAAAAAGATAGCAATATTTTATTAAACGTTCATTCAGCACACAGCAAACAGGCCTCTCTCTTCATTTAGGCCAAAACTATTACAACTGTACAATTTACCATTCTCAAGAAAATTCTAATTTCTTTATAATTCTGGAACTTGACAGCACACATCACAGGACATGCTACTCTCACATCAGTTTACCCTCTCATTAGAGTAGGAATGAGTTTCTGTAATTCTTTGACCACCTTTGGCACCAGCAGTCTCTCAAGGAACACCCTGACAGCCCCATGACCAGGTTCTAGTCCTTCTACGGTATAGGCAGACATCAAGAAATTTCCCATATTTACTTGTCCATCATCTTTCACCATCACAATTATCAGGTAAACAAGCATAAGGTCTATCAGAAGAGATGCTTTGCCCAACACAGGCAGAAATGAAAGCCAGCAGCATGTAGTACTTGAAAAACAAATTTGCAAGGTTGTTTGTGCAAACATGCTAGCTTTTAGGAGCAAGAAACAAGAAATTTTTGAAAACTACTGTCAGCCAGCTGTAGTCACCTGCTCTCCCCACTTTCCCCCAAAGTCAAATGTACAGACTACATCGATCGTTAAATCAGCAAGGACCATCTCTGTCCCCCAACTGTCTGGTACAGATTGACACAGGAATCCTGACATTCCTGAATGAAGGGGAAGGACACTTGAGGATGTCAAGTGAAGAAGCAAAAAGTCAGCACAAAAACGCACATACTGTTCACATGAACAGCAAGGGATATGGCAGAGACTACAGTTTAAACCACCCTTACCTAGTCCTAGAAAAAAACAAACACATCAGTAAGCATTTGGAGAACTCTATTCACATCTAGCTGGACTATGTGTTTACAGACATCCCTGCTGTGATGGAGACACACACAGAACACTCAGACTGGCAAGTGACTTAGGGCCATACAAGAGAGTGCCTTCTGTCATGAAAGACTGTAAGATAGCTACATTTACTAATATTTACAAATTAGATATGCGATCAACTACTATTTTAGTTCAGTAAAATTGTGTGGCAGTGTATGCACTTAACCAGAGGACCAAAAAGAACCATGACACATGAAGCCAGCACCTTACAAAGGACGATGGCGATTAAATGAAAGGCCCCAACCCATTTCCTCTGAAACTTCTTAACTGCAGTGAGGCTACTGAAATGCCCAGGCAGAAGATACAGGAGACTAACCTAGAAGCACTCAGTCCATCCTGTGACACACTTAGTCTGTTTCTGCATTTGAAGGTCGCATCAGTGCTAGAGATCACCACCAGCCCATCCTTCCCCGGGCCTGCTCTCAGCTTCCTGCCGCAGCACACCACCTTTTCAGTCAGCCCAGTGCTACCCGTAGCATGGTACCTCCGCAAAACGAACAGGGAAATGCATCCAAGTGAACTGTGCAGGCAGTGTCTCAGCTTACAGCATGGCCAAACGCGCATTTGCACAAACACAGACGGGCAGCACAGTACAGAGCTGGAAGGAGTCTCAGGGTGTGAGAACAACTGAACTTATGCTGCCACATGATACTGTAATGCTAACCCACAGACTCTGGCCACACCAACTGAAAACAAAGTAGACCACAGGATCCTATTGAAAAGGCTATCTATCTGCACTGGCGTACTGCACACAGTTAACCATGGATTTGAAAACCAAATTCAGAAAGTACCACTTGACTTTCTAGTAGGGAATTTGGTGTGAAAGGACTCATTTAGAAGAATAATAGACTGTATTTGTAAGCATGGAGGAGAATGCCTATAAGCTGCAGTTACACAAGCATGTATCAGAAGGTGTCAAACACAGCTTCAGAGCTCAAAGATAAATTCAATTTTGCCAAAGTAAATGATATCCTAAAGACAAATTCAAGACTGAAAACAGGAGGAGAGCCTGGGACTTCTATACTTTATATATATATATTATATTTATATGGAATATACCCTAAGGGTTGTTTTAGCCCTGCTATGTTGGCTAGAAAGTCTTAATTTCTAGCAAAAGCAAGCAGTTAGGCCCTATTTCAGTTAGTGAAATACAGAGAAAACAACATGAAATAAAACCATAATACTGAAACAAACAGGGAACACAAAGCAGAGGTTACAGATAACTTCTCAAGAACACTAGACTTCAGGCATGTCCCCATTCGCTTTAAATCATCTAACTGCGCATCTTTCCCCTGACATTTTAGAAAGTCTGTGCCAGATCCTGGGAAGCAGTAGGCTGCTGCCAAAGTAAAGTATGAAATACTTGTTTCAGAACTAAGAACCAAACAGCAGACACATCTCAAACGTAGCTTCCTTTCCTTTGTTGTTCTCTGGAAACTGCTGTGGTCACTCCTAGCAGGAATGTGACAGTATCAGCAGCACCCGCTTGTTCATTTTGCATTCACCTTACAGTCACATCCTATTGAGTGCTTCCATTTCACTCACAACTCTGACTGGATCTCTTGTAAAGAAGCTGTAAGGCTGAAGGCAGAACAGGGATTGACATTTAGTGCGGTTTTAAATGCAACTTACTGCCTAAAAAAAACTCAGCTTTTGTCTGAGATCATATGCCAAAACTGCTCAAGCACTACAGTAACAACTTATTTGCCCTTAAGAAGATAAAGCAGTGGTGAAGACACACGTCCTGTTGTTTTGTACAAGGAAATTTTTGTAAGTTTAACTAAAGTAGTTATTCTTGAAGAATCAAATTTTTCTTCCATGATGGTCGCTAACATTTCAAGAAAAAACTACTCAGGAAAAAAATAAATCAATAAATCTATTTATAAAACTCCTTAAATAAAAGACTATTACAAGAAGCAACTACAGAAAACAACTTCAATAAAAAGCTCTGACTAGAGCTTTGGGGTATTTAAGCTAAATAACATCAACCACAATTATGTAACTGCATTAATATAGACAAATTCATATTTTAGTCTTTTGAGACAAGCTTTCGATGTCTGTTTCACTTGGAGAAATAAAATAATTCCTCTGACCACAAGCACAAGATCCAAATTTCTGCTAATTTCTAAGTAACTGTCACACACCAAGAATAGCACCTATTTTAAAACAGATTAGCAAGTAGTGTGGCAAGATGCCTACCCAGAAATACAATGAAACTGAAAACTGCACAGACATTTAATTCCTGCACTCCAGCAAAGCCTAAATGAAGAATGATCAGCCTCCTGATGTTTCTGTGTAAAGTTTTTTCCAGCGTTCCATGGTTTTCAAAAGAAGCCGAAATGGCACAGGCAAACTTGCACCTTTGGCATGACGTTACACACTGTCATTTTTTTAAAAAATATATATGCAATACAGTATTTCCATGAGGCAGATTATAAACCCTTTTGAGAGTTGTATTACGCGGTGGGAATATTCTAAATGAAAAGCGAGCGAGGAAGCTGCCACACGACGCACTAGCTCTCTGCGGGGGTTCCTAGAGAGGGCTAACAACAGTGACAGCAAGTGTGGCTCCTACACCCGCTCCCCGCCAAACACCTTCGGCGGCACTCACGTTAACTCAGCGCACCCATGACCCCTAATGAAAGCGGCAACAAGAAGACGCCAGGCCCTCCGGGGGGGGGGGGCGGCGGGGCGCGGCCTGCCAAGAGGGAGGCCCTCCCGGCCACGGAAGGGTGTAAGGGGGAGCGGGAGGCCCGGGACCCGAGGGGAAGCCCAGCCCAGCCCCGCAGCGGCAGGCCCGCCCTTCCCCGCACGGCCCAGCCCGGCCCCGGGCGCGGCCTGCCGCCGCCGCCCGCTCTTACCCTCTGCGATCACCCGTTTGATGCGCAGTTTCATGTCGCCCATCTCCACCGTCTGCCCCACAAAATCGTTCTGGTCGCGGCTGGCGGCCCCCAGGGAGCCGGGGCCCGTCAGGAAGTCCAGGGCGGACTGGAAGAGCGACATGACCCCGCTAGGCACTGCCCGGCGGCCGGGCGAGGAGCGCGAGGGCGGCAGCCGGGGAAAGGAGCGCGGCGGGTGGGGGAGCGGCGGGGCGGCTCCGCCAAGCTACCGACCGCAGCGGCGGCAGGCCGCCGCCTCCTCCTCCGCCGCCGTTCCCTCCGCTCGGGGCCACTTCCGGGAGCGCTGCGTCATTTATGACCTCACGGTGCCACCTCCTCCCAGCCCTCCCCGCCGCCGCCGCAGCCAGTCGCGGCGCCGCACGGACGGACGGCCCCGCCCCGCGGAGGGAAATCCCCGCCCCCGGCGGCCGCGGGGCGGGGAGAGGCGTCCGGGCCCCAGGGCCCAGCGGGGCCTGCCGTCGCGGCGGGGCGCAGTGGCGCCGCGGGAGCCGAAGGCCGGGGCGGGCAGGCCCAGGCGCCCCCCCGAGGGTTGCGGTGGAGTGCCGCCGCGGCCGGCGGGGGGCAGTCGGGGGAGGAGGGGCGGCTGGGCCGCGCTCGGGGGTGGGGGAACGGGCCGGGAGAAGGGACGCCCTTCACTCCGCAGCAGTTCTTGTCCCGCTGGTGACACTCAGCGGGTTGGCAGTCGCCAAGAGGCGGCGTTCCTCGCTGTCGATGCCTCAGGCCTACGCGCATGACCCTCGGGCAGCAGGCGCTCTCTGCCCACAGAGCGGGGCCGTTGCCCTGCCCCGGCTCCCCCGCCCTGCCTGCACCCCTGCCTGCGGCCCAGCGCCCGGCAGCAGGGGGCGGTGTTCCCCGCCGGTGTGCCGCACCGCCGGCCTACGGAGCGTTGGTAAGGGCTGTCAGCCGCGTTACACCTGCGTGTTTGGCTGTACCGGCACTGCGAGTGTTTACGCCCGCACAGCACTAACTGGTGGGGCCTGTCTGCTGCATAGGGCCGTACGCCCTGGGACAGCAGGTCACTAAAAGCAAAGTTGCTTCGAATCCTTTTGTTTCAGGAAGAATGCTGCTAGCCAGGACTCCCCTTCAAAACATCACGTCTCTTTGCTATCGCGGTCTGCTCCCTGCCAGCAGCCATAACTTTGAGATGGTCCCAGACATCCCCAAGTTCCGTAGGATTTCAGGTGGCCACACTTTCTCCTGCATAGATGAGTAGTTAAATATTTTAAAGTTGTATTTTGCAATCAGCGTCAATAAACTAAGAACTTGCTGTTCTTCATGCGACTGTGTAAATTAGAGGGGCATGCCATCTTGTGCTTCCCTCAGTCTTCTGTAATGCCTTACCAGTCAAAAAGTGTGGTCTTAAAGGCTGGCAGATTTGTATGGAGATCCCATGTTTTTATATCTCTTATTAAAAAAAAATAAAAATTTATCGAAGTGAGATCATATGGAAAACTGCTTTCTGTCTGTAGCAGAGGTCAGCTGCTGTTTTTCAATTCTCCTTATAAGAAAACCTCTTTTGCTATTGTAAATCATACCACTGTCCCCACTTTGAGAAAAGCAGACTCTATTCACAGCAGGAACATCCTAACTTCAGTCCCATTTAGGTTTCTGACTTTTCCAATTATTTTTTTCAGGCAAGGCCTAGAATTACTTTGGACAAACAAACACTGCTACTTAAGCTTGCTACACCATACTGTTCTGCGTATTGTCCCTGTCCTGTCATTCACCTGCATATTCCTGTTCAAAGACTTATTCATACAAGGCCACTGGAAAAGGAACAGGCTCTTTTATAAGGAATAGGTCTGACCTTTCGTAATTTAATGTCTTCATTTTGCAATTAGAGACCCTTCATCTCTTCCGAGACCAGAAAGATACGAAAGGCACTTTCAGAACCAAGCTGGCACTTCTGTTTGATTCATTTTCTTCCTTAATTGGCTAGTCTAGGTTTGAGTTAAACTATTCCCTTTTAAATATTTAGGTTTACTTCTGCCTCACACAATCCAGCAAGAATCGTCAGCTTTTGGAAGTGTCTATCCAAATTCACTATTTGAAAACAGAACAGCCACTAATACCTCTACATGTTACTGTGTATGGTCTACCCAAGTAATTTTCTGCAATACAGATTTTTCATTTATGTGCCTTTTTTGTATTAGCTGAATAAAGCTAATAGAAAAAGCTAATATAAAGCCTGCTACTTTGGATGAAGTTGCAAAACACAATGCATAAACTATTGTGGTGGTGTTCTGATGTGCAATTATTTTTCTTACACATATTATGAGCCATTATATTTTGGGAGATTTTTATAACATACTGTAACCATATATTTCAAAGAAGAGCCTGTTGTTTTGATATTAAAATAGCATTTTAACAAAGCAATAGTGGCAACATATGGAAATAAAAATATTTTGCTTAATCCCTGTATGTAGGCTACATTATAGTTTAGCTAAACTTTCAGCAATAACTGCTATCTTAATGCTTATATCTGATTTGGGCACCCTTTTTGGGCACCCTTTTTTATTTTTGGTGTTCCAGCTTAAGTGATTCATTTCTAGAATGGTAATGAGCAAACATGCCAATCATTCAGAAAAAGTTACTTCAGTGATTTTGTGGAGCAATAATTTTGTCTCTGACTTCAGACTAGATGCTATAAATTTAGCAGAGGTGGCTTTTCTCTGTTTGCTTATTTCAAACAAAGCATATCTCTTGCTGTTCTGAGGAAAATTTTACATAGGGCAAATTAGCTACCCTATGTAAATAAAATTAATTCACTAGTTATTAGAAAACTTGCTAAAGTTTGTAGACAGGATCTCTGAAGATGGGATGCATACTGTACCTGTTCCAATCTGTGGCGAGGGATTTCTTCTGCAGCTGGTGCTCCTGGCTACTTTGAAACACAAACCAACAACAAAGGGAAAGAAAGGTTTGTAGTCTGGACACAGAGACTATCCAACTCGTTGAAGAACTGGTCTGTAACTTTGATCTGAAGTCTATTTGTAGGAAGCCAGAGAACAAGGTGAAAGAAGCATTGCAGAAATGTGTTCTTATTGTCTGAAATACTCCATGGTCCAATTTGCCTCCTGTAGGCTCCAGCTGTCTAACAGTTAGAAAGGCCTAAGCTCTGTCTTTTTTGGTTTTTTGTTTTACAATAAGCAGTGATTAAGAGACTCCTGTATTGAACAAATAATTTCCTTGTTAAATTTAATAAGAGACTTTATCAAAATTGTCTTCTGCTGTGACAAACAAAGCATCACAGCTTCTTGCCAAAGCACTATTCAACTTTTGAAGGATAAAGTATCATGACAGTAAAATTGATACTAGCTGTAACTGAGACAGCTGTAAAATTGAGACTATAGGACCATTTACTGAACCCTCTTTCAAAAGAGTTCAGTAAGTCAGTTTATTATAGTCAGTTTACTGTATAGTGATCTCTGCAATCCCTTGCCATTTAAACATTGTACACCTATATTACTAAAAGTGAAAGTTATTCTGACACTGCAAAATTTTTAGCAAGCTACATTACTATTTCGTAGACAATATCAATTTGAACAAATTTTAATAAAGGTTAATGACATGGTTTATGCCTACATGGCCATACGCATACTAAACTAGATTAGTTTCAGGCAAAGACAGGGTTCAAGGTCTTGTAATAAAAAGGAAAACTTGCCATTAAATAAAAAACTGGGGAAAAAAAGCCCACAAAAGAATTGCAGCTTTTATTCCAGGAACTAATTTCATTTTCTTGTGGAAGAAAATAGTGCCTTTTTTCTAGGTCACAAGACTGCAGCACTGCAGTGTTAGATTGGGTTCGTTGTACCAGGACAGGTAAGGCACAGGTAGAGCTGTACAGTTCCCTCACTTCAGCTCTCGTCTGTCAAAGGAACGGTGGTTCAATTAGTCTTTACATGAAAGGAAGCAGCTTTTTAAAACTTACTCAAGACTAATGTTATATTCAACTACTTGCATTTGATTAGATTTACCACTGAAGCCTGCGTTTTTCCCTTTGGGTTTAAACAATATGGGCTAGACATATTGTTTAGTTGTCTATTAAAATTCCCTGGTTTTAAGCAACAGCGGTTACAGCATTCCAACATTCTGTCTTAGTTTACAATTTGATGATAAATTTGCTTGCCAGAGTCGCTACTTTCTGTATATAAGCCTTTTCATCCTCTCTAGCGCTTGAAGAAAAGCTAAACGATTTTGAATTCTCTCTCTCCACCTTGTGCTTTCAGCCAAAAAAGACAAAGGAAGGCAATATCTTCCATGGGTTTTTTTACAATTTTTATGTTGGAGAGGTGGCCAAATGAAACTTAATTGCAACTTTATACAGCCAATTCCAATTCATGCAGACGTGGAAAATTTCAGTTTGAGAAGGAGTAACCGTAAATGAATAAAAGAATTACAAAATAGGAGTTCATCAGTTTTCACAGATACACCTACAAAACTGTAAGGTTAAAAGCTAACAGATAACACTACCTCATAGCTAAGTGTATTTAGGGTTACAATGAACAAGGTTCCGAAATGGGTGTTGTTACTACTTTGCTTGGACTAGAAGGACCACAAACTAAAGCTTTTGGCAGTTGTGGGAGTCCTGGGCCAAAGAATTATGGCAATTTGTGTTATTACTGCTTGCCTCTCATGGGGAGCTGTTGGAAGTTACCTCACCAACCTCATCCACTTCAGTACAAAGTTACCTCGGTAAGCAGCAGTGGGCTTCTCAGGCAGAACAGGAATGACTTCAACTTCCACAACCATCTGTGCACTTAATATCTGATCACAGCCAAAGGCCTAAATTGTTCACACGTTACCAAAGACAAAGCTGAAGAGCAGGTTAGATGATAGAGCAGCATGCATGTAAAGCGTAAGGCCACTACGAAAGTTAGAAATTAAATACAAATGATTTTCAGTAGATCTATTAACTACAGAATGTAATTTAAAAAAAGAGTAGCTACAGTCTTTTCTTGAACAGCTTGAAATTTTAGCTGATCATTAAACCACCTGTCAATTACATGAAACATTACGAACAGCTTAATACACAAGCTTTTTGGGTATTTCCCATGTAAATTCTTCTCTCCCAAAGTGCCCATAGCATGCTGTTTTTTGATAGATTGGCTTCTTCAAATCCAACTCCCTTAATGAAAAGAAAAAAAGAAAAAAAAAAAAAAGGAAGGTGTTACACTTCAATATATATTATGATTTAGACACTTCAGAATAATAATCAGTATTACCCCTGGAAGAAAGACAATAGGACTGAGGCGCTGTTTCCTTGCCCAATCACGCAGATTTACAACAGGAAAGGTAGTGAGCCGATGTTTTCAATTTTAACATGACTAGAAGCAGTCAGCTTTCTTCAAATGTGTCAGAGATGCAGTTAAGTATGCAGTTATAGTTTATAAGCATTACAATGCAGAAGCATTACAATTGGAATAAAGTTCAGCTATACCTGTGCAAGCTGTTGTTGCAAGTGTAATATAGAATATTTTCTAATATTACTGTGCCGGAAAGACAGTGATGATCTCAAAAGAAGCAGCCAAAGATGATGATTTACTAGACTAACGGTGGAGGTTTAACTGCTTGTGTAGATGCACTAAGTCACTATTGCAAATAGGGCTTACCACTCATTATGACTAGATAAATAATGAAGGTGCAAGTCATGATTATGGCTTTTTAGCCTGCATAATATAGCAGATTGCAGCTGAGCTAAATGGTATCCTACAGGTATCTACACAGAAGTTTCTCTTCATTTCATGAGAGGCCTGAAACATTTTCTTCTACTTGGGCTTTCTTCTATTTGGTATATGTTGTTTAATTATCTTTGAAAGCATATTTAAAATAGATGATTCATATTACAAGCTGCTGGAGAGAAAATTGGTGGAGGAATGGCAAAGTAAGGAAAGAAGCACAAATACTAACAGGATAATGAGTACGTTTCAGGTGGTGAAGAGATTACACATTCTCACACATATGGGGTCATTTATGATGTACAGCAGCTAAGCTTATTTCAAGTAATATTTTGTTCAACATGATCACATGCTCCAATGGCTACTACAGTCATTTGTGCTTGACCTTAATTCAAAAGCCATCGAAATGCAAGTGCTGACTAAATGAAAAGTAAGACATCATGAAGTACTTTGGTGCATAGTTGGTTAGGATGGATAGCCAGCACCATTTACAGGATTTTAAAAATTGTGAGGTAGCATTTAACAAGGAAGTATTCACTAATCAGTGCTCATGTTTTTGCCTGCATTCTTCCCTTCTTACTGCCTTCACTGTTTCCAGTGCTATAATAATGTATTGTTAAAAAGCAGCATTTTGGAGCACACCAAATCAAGGAAAGTGTCTGGGAACCACCACACCATTTACTAGTGGCAATGAACTGCCTTAATGACAAAGGCAAAGAAGAGTTTTGGTTATACTTGTGAACTGATAACACTTGGAAAACATTACCTAACAATAGAAGTTGCCATAATGCCTTGTATTTTCTCAGATTATTAAAAATATGTCAGCTCTGCTCTCAGCATGTATTCAGGAAACATTCTGAAAAGGAGTGCAAAAGGCTGGCCACGCCATCAAAATGTTGATGTACCTTGTCAGAAATATCTTTCCTCTCTTTTTTAAGGAAATAAAGAGACTTCATATTCACTAACATATAGACATTTCTCCCCTCAGAGTCAAATACACTCAAGATTCCTCTGGAAGGCTAGTATTATATTACTAGCTCTGGTTTAAAAGAGAAGTGAATCATTAAAAGCATTTTTTTTTTCAAATAATGAGATAGCTAACATGTATGTTTTAGCATTTTAGAACCGAGGTCTTAAAACCAGTATTGCTCAAAGTGACAAAGTAGTTCCTCTGTGATGGAGTCAAGTTCTTGCTCTATCTATCTCAAGCTTGAGCGCCCATATCAATTGCACAGAGTTTAATAAGGGGTGAACTCACACTGTGGCTGCCCCCTTAAAATAGAAAGAGATAGTGTTTCTCTCCATTAGCTGCATATTTCATGAAACTTTTAAGAAGTCCAGCCTGTCAAGTTTGGAGAAAATCAGCTAAGAGACTTGAAAGTTCTTCAGGACTGAGAAGGCAAGCCTGTACCATTAGGTCTTAGGAAGCTTTACTACAAGTAGGCAAGAAGCTCTGCCTCCTAAAAGTTTGCATAAAGAATCATGAGTTAGTCACAAAAGAGAGAAAAAGAAGGAAAAATACTAGGCTCAGATTACAGCTCCCTGGAATGTAGGTGGGCGACTGCTGATAAGGACAGGTGCTGATCTGCTTCTCTCCTCCAGTCCTTTCTTCTCTCAAAGAAAAAGGTAATTCCCGTGCTTCTTTAAGTGTAAGGATTATGTTTGTTTAAAAGACCTGCTTTTTCAGGTCCATAAATATTTCAGAATAGAATATAGCTGGGTTGGCTGCAGGAGGCAATGTAAGTAGGTTTGGGTTTTTTGTCATCTCTGATTGCATAGTAGCCTCAATGACGCTTCTGATCACAACTGGATTTTCACTTCAAGACAGCTTATCTCATGGCGGGATTTTTATTCTTGTTCTGTTTTTTAAATGCATACAATATTTCAACGGCTACCAAATTTTAAGAGAGCATTTAAGAAACCTGGATTCGTTTAAAATTAAGTTTAGTTGACTTCAAACGGGCTGCACAAGACTGCATGACAACTAGAGACAGGCTTTCAGCGTTCAGTTTTTCTGAAGCAGAAGGTAGGTTACGCTTAACTCCTCATGAAGAAGTTAGTCACTTAAGGGTGTTCTTCTCTTTTCTGGGCTAATGGCCAATATCCCCTGAACAGCAACAACAAACACCATACTGCCACTGTTGTGGCAGGGTGACACTCAGCTTCTGTGCATGAACAAGGGCAAATTACATGCTGTATATATATAAATATAAATGAATATATATATTAAAAAAAAATATATATATGTATATATAAATAAAAACATGCCACCCTTTTCAATGGATTTGCTTCAAAAGTGAGGGCACCAGTACCTTTCCATCTTGTGGCAGCTGTCTCACAAGTTGTTGCCACATAAAGATCAAGCAAAGAGAGACTTACTCTGGTACTTCTTCCAGAAAGAGCCAGTATTTCTGTTGCTTTACAGATAACGCAGGGATTGGGAGCCTTACACACCCTGTAAATAGTCTAGAAAGCCTAACTACATCTAATGTTAAAATTTTAATTCTACTTTACCAAGCACACTACCACCTGGCTAATGAACTGCAACATAGCACGCTAGCAGGGTTATTGCAAGATATAACATAGTGTAATTTAGACCAGTCTTACATATTCAGTACATTTTGTGACCAGATTTATTAATTGGCCCTCATATGTTGTACTGGGTGTATGGGTGAGGGAAGAGCAGAAATGACAGCAATTGTAAATTTATGATGAATGTGGCTTTCATGAGGTTAGAAGCCAGAAACTTTAACATTAAACTGGTAAAGAGAGCATTAAAAATATGATTCCCTCCAGTAAATACTAATAGCACACAAACCTTATGATAGCTCCAAGGCGTAGATCAAAGTTTTTCTGCACAATCTCAAGCAGTTCTTCTTCAGATCTGTCTGATGTTCCATAGTGAAACACTGAGATCGCAAGAGGATGACTCAGACCGATAGCATATGATAGCTGTAGAACACACGCATACAATCCAAGCACAGTTAAAACAGTCCTTCCTACTTTTTGCTTAAGAGAAAGGAAAGGCTTATCTTATGTATCAGGGGGAAATTTTACACACACCTTTTCTGCATAAAGAAAGCTAGGAGATACGTGTTTGCTATTTGTATTTATGTTAGAAAATTATCTGTTTTCCTCAGAGAATGTTCAGCCTGGTCAAGTTCAGGCCTAAATGACTTTCCTTAAAAGCAGAAGAGGTGCTTTCTAATCATCCTCAGACGCTGCCATTTCACATCCTTCAATGTCAGCTAGACACAAGGATTTCATGCCTTTGAGACTGCAGACTCTGAGATCCACAAATGTTTCTGGTGGTTTGGGTTTTTTTTGCTGAGGCAGAGAAAAGATTATCTAGGACAAGATGAGGAAAAGCTCCACGTTCCCAAAGCACTCACAGACTTGTTTTCCTAAAGTGAGTTATTTCCATGCGCTCCCTGGAACTTCATCCCGTATTTCCATGTACTTTTTAAAACATATCTATCAGAAGTAGACAAAGCAACCCAGGAAGTATTCCCTGTAATTTCACTTCATTCAAAGGAGGACAGAGGAGCTCTATAGCTCCTTTCTGACATCCACGAATCATATTAGCTTCTTTTCACCACAGCACTGCACAGCACAGCACTGACAGGTTCTCCTGCAATGTATCTGCTTGTGTCATTCAGTCCCTTTCTAAAATACACTCCTACTGCAGCTAGGTTAATATATACTTAATTTTCTTCCATCACGGTGAATTTGAATGAAAATCTGTTTTGCTTGAATGTGACTAATCAACAGCAACTATTATGTGGCTTTCACTGGTCTTCCTCATTATGTCTGCTCTCTACAAATTTCAAGAAGTAATAGTCCAATGGCTCAGTTCTATCTATATACTTCTTAGTAATTAGTTTCGCATTTCCACTTGATACATTTTTCCTTTTGTTAATCTTTAATCCAGCCTTCTATGACGTCACAGGACATTTGCTTTTCTGCTCTCCCATCCTCCTCTCTCCCCCCATTTTACCTTCATTGCTAATATCTGACATCTCCATAGTTTGCTGTTAACAATATCAATCTTGCCTTGTCTAGAGTCAGGCTCAGGTATTTAAGGAGGGTCTCTGGGAATTACTGGAATAACAACATTCCCACCTAACTCAAGAATTAAGACAGTGAGGTGTGTGTTCAAAAATGCCACTCAAAATGTGCATACCAAGAAATCAGAAGTTTGTCCTCTGTTCCCTCACAAAAAAAAATCTCAACAATTTGCTAACCATCACTACTTGTTCTTGGCATATTCCTAGTCTCCCCTTTCCTTGATGAACTCCAAACTTCAAGTGTAATCATCTATCGAACACTTGCACAACATCTAAAGAAAGGTTCCTTTTTACTAATTGGGCTGTCTGGATACTATGTCATTGATCATAACCACATCCAGTGGGCCTCTCCTCTGGTCCATGGACAAAGTAAAAAGTTTTAAACACACCTTTGCAGCAAAACATCAGCCAGATCACTGCTAGTTTTTACTGTAGTATTTTGTTGTACTGGGTTAAAGTTATTACATAGCAGCTTCTCAGAATAAGTATGTGTATGAATTCGTATTGCAAACTGCCTAAACAAACCTCAATTGTTTAGCATTCACATTGGGTTCATGTTTAATGGCAAAACTGTCTAGGGGTTAATAAAACAACTCTTTCGATTCCTTAGACTTAGTATTCCCAAAAAACTTCATGCACAAAGAAGGAATTGCATTTCTCTGAGCATATAAGACTGGTGAACGTTGTTCTTGTTTTAAACTCTTAAAAACAATTGAATTTTGCTTTTAGTCACAACTCACGTCATAGCAGTATACTAGGAACACACAGTAGAGAACTCATGGTAACTTTAAGGTAATTTCAAATACAGTGTAAAATGTTTTAAATTACAACTAATATGACCATATAGTAGGTTGCGCAGCTACGTTTAGACACTGCTAACACAACTGTCTGTAATGTGCTATGCAGTCCAGGTTGGAGTGCTGGGCACACACGTGTGTGCAGACGATCACTAGAGTTGCTGGAAGTAAAAGCAAGGATGATGCAAAGAAATACCTAGACCAGGGATGGCAACAGACTTGGAGAAATACTAATGAGAACACATTCCTTGTTTCAGGGCCATCCTGGCCTGTGTCTTTGGCTTCCCTCATAGGGCTCCCTAACAACACATCCCCAGGAGGAAACTTTCTGGATTCCGATTCTAGTGTACGAAATGCTTCTCTGAAACTGGAGCAGGGCTGTGATGGTAGTATGTATTCTGAGGGAGTGACCACACATGACACAAAATTTCTGTTTTAGTGTATTACTTTCACAGTTGTTCTTACCTGGATTAATACTCTTCTGCAGAGACCAGCTTTCACCAGAGATTTTGCAACCCAGCGAGCTGCATATGCTGCAGAACGATCAACTTTAGAGGGATCTTTTCCAGAGAATGCACCTCCACCATGTGCTCCCCAGCCTCCATAGGTATCAACAATGATCTTCCTGCCAGTCAGTCCAGCATCACTCTGCAGGACAAACAATTGAATACATTCACAAGACACAGTTTACCCAATCCACACTAGGTTATTGGGTACAGCTTTGAGCTTTGCTTTGTGTTTGCCACAGATATGACTCATTGTTCAGTTCACAGTGTTGATCTTCACATGCAACTCTTTAATGAATGAGGTCTACATGACTGGAGTATTTTTCAGAGATGTACTAAGCTGTCTGTGCTGCAGTCACCCTTGAAGACTGATAAGAATGTGGCACAACTGCAAACATCCCAAAAAGTGTCCTCCATTCAGGTCAGCAATCATGAAATACTATCTCTAGTTTACTCAGTAACACTTCATGAAGGACAAGAATTTAGAGAGAAAAAATCCTTCCTGAGAAACAGATCACATATGACCTAAAAGATTAACTAGCTTCACTTACACACATATACTAAAGGAGAAGTGGGGGCTTCATAGAGCTGCAGATCGGTGCTGCCAGCACAAGAGTACTGAGAAATTCTAGATCAGTTCACCTTAATGCTTCAGTAGTGGCACAAGGACCACTTGGTACTACTCTTCTTTCTTCTACCTGCCTGCCTGTGCTGCCAGTAATAGAGTCCCACCCTCTTGCATAGACCTGTGTCTGCCTCCTACAACTTCATGAGCTGATACAACTTGTTTGACCAGCAGAGAATTACTGCCTTTCTGTCAGATTAATAAAGATGGTAACTGCAAGCTGATAAATGATCTCCAGAGCATTGCAAAACTCCATCCTGAAAGAGGACAAACTGCATTAATCCACTAATTTTAAATCCCCAAATAAGTAATACAAGAGTAAAGCTGACATTTTTTTCCTCAATTAAAGAGGTATCCCTAAATCATCGCAGTGTGATCATAAGCACACCGTGTAGTTTTAATCCTTCGTTGAATTCTGTATACAAAACTAGACAAAAATTTACAATTTCGCTAACCTAGTATTAGCACCTGGAAAGCAAAGCAGTATCAAATTCTAATGACTAGTGAAACTTGATATATTAAGGTCTCCCTTGACATTTGTTCAGCTCTCTGAATAATTTTAATGTAGAAGATCAGATCAGTTGTTATTTCTGGTTTTGATTTTTACTGCGAAAGTGAAGAGATAATTCCAGTTATGCATTTTAGCGTATAACTTAAGGGCTGGCTTTTGGTCATTTAAAATACTTTCTGGAAGTAAGACAAAGATCCAAGAATCTACACATTTGGCTGCCCAAGCAGGTACAGCTTCAGTTTAGATACCAGATATCCAGTAGGAAAATTCCAGTAGAAATGACTGAAGCCTTCATAAAAATATATAGACTTTCTTGGCTAAAAGTGTACCAGTTCATTGCACATTTGTTCAAGAGAACATGTAGAAGCATGTGGCAAAGTAGAATCCAAGTCTGTATAGGCTGTCTTCTTTCAAAGTACCGTACCTTAGGACCACCTTCTACAAACTTTTCACTTGGAAGGAGATGATAAATGGTCCTCTCATCAAGATACTTCTCTGGAATGACTTCTTTAACAACTTTCTCCATTAGCTCCTTCCGTATTTGTTGTAGAGTTATGTCTGGGGCATGATGCACTGAAATCACAAGTGTGTGCACTCGGATGGGCTCCACTGCGCCATTGCTCTCTTTGTATTCCATTGTGACCTAGACAGGAAAAAAAAAAAAGGACAATGAACACACAAGGCCAAAAGCACCAGTTTGAAAATTGAACATGAACCACACAGTTATTTTCTGCAGCAAAAAATAAATAGATGAAGGGAAACAGAATGAAAAATGGTGTGTGGTTGCTGATGCTTAAAACCATTGTAAGAAAAAAGAATAAACACAGAAAGTACTTAGATACCACCACCAAAAGTGTGAACTAAGTTAACTAAAGCATATTACATGGATCACCACAGAGAAACAAAATAACAAGAAAGCTACAGAAACCTAAGATTTCACCAGCAGATGCTAAAATCATTCATGGTTTGGCGTGTTAACATAACTTCAAATAGTGTATCACTGAAGGAAAGCCAAAATAACTTTTGGAGGACCCTGCTAAAATGAGCAACTGTAGATCATTATATGATATGATTCTCTTTGTTGCCTATTGCATCACTTTCAAGTACATGCTGATATATACTGGCATTGCTCCATCCTTAGTATAGGTTTTCTTACAGGCTGAGAAGACCTCTCTACTTTCCCACCCTTCAAAAATGCTTGGATAGATACATCATAAAGAAGTAACTCAATTCACATGTTCTATGCACTGCTGACAAAAAATAGGAACACAATCCGTGTTGCTCTGAAACAACACCAGTAGTATAACCCAATGCAGTTCATCTCCACTAATCAACAGAAATTAAGACTAAAACAACTCGCTGTCTTGGAAATGCTACATGTATGGCTTTCCGCTCCTCTCCTGCGGATTTCACAGCCTGGAAGACAGGGAATTTACTGCCTTTGGTGCTGCTAAAGTGCATCACTCTTACAGCAGGCTCAATGACCCATCCACTCAGCTCTGCAACAGAGCTATCAGTGGCTCTGACCACTGCTCAAATATAGTCTACATGAGGTTTGAATCAAGAACAGCTCTGCTTTAACTGAGAAGCCATAGCAATATCCCAGTCCATGCTTCTGGAATGCTGATATTTATTCAGGAAAAAACCCAGCTGATTGTCAGTAATTTGTTAATCTTCTTAATCTCCAGGGGGAAAGAAGCAAGACATTACTTTGAAGAAACCTGCTAAGACACTGATAGAACAGTTTAAACAAACTATGTGTGCTACATACAAATGTACCTTATGAAAATCACACCACCTTGTAACACAAAAAAGACAGCACCATTTTTGACAAACACGAATTCTAATTTAATTGCAGACAGGGTAAATGATTTCTGTTGTTTCTCACCCTTACAGTTTATGCATCTACATTACAAACCTGTGTTTTACCATCTGGTCTAACCCAGGGCCATGTTCCATTCTGTCCTAGAGACTTTATGCGGGCAGACAGTTTGTGTGCCAGGAGGATTGTTAAGGGCATACATTCCTCAGTTTCATCACTGGCATAGCCAAACATCAAACCCTGTGTTGAAAAACAAGGAACTGCGTTGAGAAATGAGGAAATAAGCCACTTGTTTCCATGTTCTCTTTCAGTTTTTGCACCTGTCTTCGACACGTAGTACTTAGAACCACCCAAGCCTAGAAAGTTAAGCCAGTAACATGCAGAGTGAGTACATTTTGACACATAACCAGCCTGAAGTAACATTTATTTATCAGCATGCAGCCACAGCAAGGTCTGGTTCCCAAGAATAACTCTGCCTAAGCATCCATAAGAATCCACTGCAAAGGCTTAATGGACATAGAGCTCATAAAGACTGCTTAGTCTTCTCCCCACACATGACAACTAAAATAACACAGCATTTGATGCTTAAGAAGTAAAACCACGCTACCCAAAGGACTTGAAAGACGAAAAACCGACACACATTGATAAAAAGCTTAATTGTAGTTCTATCCAGTATGGGCACTGGATATGGGAAAAGCCACTTTCACTGAAACTAGTGAAGAGTGTTACTTTTTAGCACTTCCGGGGATTAAGTGAGTTCACAGTGTTTAGCTGCTAATTATTACCCTTTGCACAATAGCTTTTAAGGAAAGGTTCTAGTTCAACACGATTCTAATTGCTTGTGCATAAACTGAACTTAAGTAACTGTCTGGAATTAAGTCACATTACCTGATCCCCTGCTCCAATGTCATCACCGCTCTTGCCATGGGAGACAGCCTGCTTGATCTCTTTACACTGTTGTTCTAAGGCCACTAAAACCGTGCAAGTCTTATAGTCCAGTCCTAGTGAAGGGAGTTTTGTAAAGTTAGATCATACATTCTTGACAGTTCACAAATTGCTAGAGAAGCTTTTATGGATTATCTAGTTATCTTGGCCAAAACTTTTAAAACTCTACGCATGTAAACTTCCTATACCATGTTTTGCATTGCCAATAGAACATTTATATAACACATTTATATACCATTTATATAACAGTTTCAGGATGTGGGCAAGTTAGTGATATTAGTTCAAATTTGAGCTCTTGAAACTGAGGGGATAAGTGTAATCCTACAAGCTGCCCCACCAAAGCATGTTACAATGCTTACGATAACTAGGGTTCAAACCATTTAGGTATTAAAGCTGGGAGTGTGGAAAATGTTACCAGAAACTAGTATTCAGTTTTTCTTGTAGTAGGTTCTAGGGTTTAATAGAATTAGAGACAAGCTGTATATATCATGCATGAAAAGGGAAGACTGAAGGGGAATAATCATGTAAGGGGTCCAACTGCTGAAAGGAGTATACTTTGGGAAACATGTTAAGAATACACAAAGAATTCCCTTGGGTGTGAACTTCAAGTGTCATAGGCTTATGCATCCCAAGGACAAGGAACACCAGTGTTAAAGTTTTCACTGTACAAACCTGCAGATGTAACCACCTTCTGACATTTGGGCAAACACTAGTTATTCTGCATCAGAGAAGCAAGAGGTACCTGGTGCTTTCAAGAATAAGTCTTTTACAAGTATGCCACCTTAAAATAGCTCCTTCAGTATCAGGCACTAAAAAATGCATATTAACTCCTGTGCAGTTTTCTCCTAGGTCTGGAGACACATTTAATTTTATTTTCTGGAAGATCATAAAAACATGACTTTGGCCACATGCAGAACAGGCCTAAGAATGAACACATGAAGGATCTCACTCACCTTTGGAAGAGTCATCATACCCTATCCTCCTAAGGGTCTCTCTTACAATCTGTTGGTAATCTACTGTAGCCTGGGATGTGATCTCTCCACAAAGCAAAATCATTCCAGTTTTTGCTACACACTCTGCAGAAAAAAGATGAAATATCAGAATTTTACTGCTACTATTTTACATTTACACAGGGAGATCCTGAAGACGGCTCTGTGAACAAGGGATTAGTCAAAGAGGAAACTCAGTGTAAAGCCTTAGCATACATGTAGGTCTGTGTGCAACCGTTCTTCTCTTCAGCTGATATGAATGCCTGCATGGGGGAGGAAGTCCATCTTACCCAATTATCCTATCTCCACAGTGACTAGAAGCACACATCTATAAGAACAGGTCAAGTATATAGTGCTGTTTCTCCAAATTCTTCTCTAGTGTCCAACAATTTCAGCTTGAGGTCTTCCTGAAGCTAAAAGGAGGTCACTTATTGGCAGATGGCATTACCAGTCTTTGATGGATTTTTTTAAACAGTAATTCATACAGTTGCCCTTGCAACCATGAAAACTTCTAGCACCTACAGGATCCTGGAGCAAGAAGGTATGCAACTTCATTACAAATTTTGTGCACAATCATTTCATATTTTACACCATTATTTGTTTCAAGTGTCCACCTGGCCCCCAAACTTTTACATTTTATGTTAAAATATAGCAATTAGTCACAAAAAATTCACCACATCAATATGACCTACAACTCTGTAGCTCTATTGCATATCCTATTAAATTTTCTCTTTTCCAGAGTGGGAAGGCCTAGGCTATTCCCTGAAAGACAATGTATTGCTATCATCGTATTCATTACTCCTGCCATATAATCTTACTATAGACTTTTTTGGGATGGGGAAAGAGAAACAGATTGAACACAGTATTCAAGTCAGGCAATCATGGATTTACATGTCTTAATGATGTTCTCAGTTCCACTCTTCATTCTTTTCCCAGCAAGCCCTAACAGTCAGCTTGGGTTTTTACTGCTACTGAGCACCGACTCTTTTCACAGAAACATATGTCTATTACAACTGCAAAATCTCTCTTCTAAATACTTGCAGTCAACTGCAAACCTTACTTTCTCTATAGGGGGATAAGATTGCTCCCTTCCCCCGTGCATTAGCCTACACTGAATTTCAACCATCACTTTTATCATCCAGGCACCATCTCATTTGAATAATTTTATCTGATTTCAAGATTAAGTATTACAGGCAGGAATATTCTATAAAATTGCACAACTATGGACCGCAGCATCACGTAAAGATAATCAAGCTGGCTTTAATTGGCAGCTTAGCTTAGATAATCCAGACAAGCAGTAGAGACTTTAACACCGAGCAAGCTTTCTCTGTCTGCAAGAGGAATTAGCCTATATTGAGATATTAAGCTACATCCTAGCTGGCATGGTATCCGAATTACAATGTGGACACAGTGAGAGTCCATAATAACACAGGGACACAGTGAGAGTCCATAATAATAGGGTAGCCCTAAACATACAAGCAAATCGACCCGAGGTAGTGATACCTGTACAGTGCAGGGTATCCTGGTACCATTCTTTTCACACTCAGTCTTGTGCCCCTGCTCTACCGACCAGCAGCCCTCTTCCAATCTGTTACGCCCTAGCAGAACACCGATGCATGATGTATGGTGCTGTGAATCCCGCACTGGGGGAAGAGACCCTGTATTACAGCTGTGAGGCAGAGAAGAATGGCTCTCAGCTCTTCCTGCATGGTCATTACAAAAAGGGGAAGCCTCTCTGGAAGAACAAAAAGTTGGGGCACTGGGACTTAGCGACATGGAAGAATAATGCTGCAGTCACCACCAACAGTCCCTAGAAACTCTCCCATGTCAAATACAGCCAAACAAAGCTTGATGGTGATGCAAGACTTCACAGCATGATGATGCTTTTTTAGTATCAGGATAGAAAGGTGCATCTTCCCACATTTCACTGCTTTCCATCCTGACTGAAATTTAATTCAACTGAAAGACAACACAGCTCAGGAGCTGCACTATAGCTGCAATTTATAAGTGAGCCCAAGCAATACCCTATCTGCTCTAACCAAAAGTTACCGTGTAAGGTTTTGTGCTCTTCACTGGCATGTGATTTCTTGTTCTAAGAAAAAAATGCCTGCATTCAGAGAGCTTTTTAGACACATTCCCTTTCTGTGTCCATCGCCTGTTGGCAACCCAGCTCATTCCAATCTGATGATATGTTCTCAGGCTCTGGAAGAGGTGATGTTGCTAGTGACAACATCCATGTAGAATACGGGATAGTCCTAACAGAAAGCCCCATGAAAAACGCAAGCCACTTTGATCAGAATCACATTCAAACGAACTGTGCACTTATCTTCCTGTGAACCGAGGGCATCACCCTGCTTAAAGCACAGTAAATATCTATTTAGACTTCTGGATTTTGAGTTCTATTAACACCTTTTACTCATTCTATGAAGAAATGCATCTTGACACATACCTTTCCTCAGTTCTCTTTTTCCCTAATTTTCTTAGATTCCTCATTGTCATTAGCCCTGTCAAACATAGTTTTCCCTGATACCACTGGCTTCTCCTGATCTATTTCTTACATTTCATCATTTTTAATTGGTATTGGAGTACTATGTGTTTCTTTTTTTTCTGTTTATTTTTTGCAGGTTTTTTTCTGCCTTCCCTTCTCCTCTGAGCCAGTGTGCCAGACCTGACCCCTTGACTGACTGTGGAAATGTTGACTGCCAGCCAGCTATTGCAAGAATTTTGGATCACAGGATGTTATATCAACGTGAACTACTTGTTGTACTTCATTAATCTGTTTTTCTATCTGTATTATACTTACCACAGGCAACCTTGGCATCTGGATCAATACTGAGATGAGCGTCTAGAATAGCATCACTTATCTGATCACACACCTTATCTAGAAGATAAAAATTAGACAGACATAACATTTATTTTTGTGTTAAAAACAACAAAAAATTGATTTCTTAATAAAATTTAATTTTCAGTGGGCAAGAGACTTCTGCTTACAGAGCATTTGCCAAGAGGCAATCAGAGCAATTTGTATTCTTAAATACCCTGTTTTCACTCCTCTCCTCAAGTCAATCCTAACTGACATTTTACTATCATCTGCACAGTCCAGCAGACTCCCACGTGAGGTGAAAATGAAAAGGCCTGTAAAGGCACCCTGAGATATTAGTTTCAGGAGAATAGAAGATACAAGTAGTAACTTTGGAAGAAGTGTTTAAGCTAAGGCCTATCTGTAGGGGTCTTCTTCTCCTCTTTATTCTTCTCCTCTTTATTTTAAACTTTGTACTGCATTTTCTGTGTGAATTACCTATTTCGATCTATATCCTATAACTGTTAGAGGTCTGCACTTAAGGCAGTGTTTACCCCTTCAGTACCTCTACTGGGGACCTCTGAGATCTCATGTGTGAACTTTTTTGGATGACAAGAGGCATTGCTCTGCCTACAAATATGTACATTAGATTGAAGCCCACTCTCGCAATTATCCACAACTATCCAGCTCATCTGAGTTTAGAAAAACATTCTCTCAGGGACATATATTGGCCACTCACAAGTTTCCACAGGTATATTTCTGAGTTTTGGTCTTTTTTTTAGGACAAAAGCACGGGAGAAAAAAGTTTCTGCCTACTCTGTCTTTAGCACCTATGACCTATTGTCCAGGCAAGAACTAAGTATGCCAAACGAATTTGGTTTGTTAAAAGTTAATGAACAATTTAGGGGACTGTTGTGGTTTAAACCCAGCCAGCAACTAGGACCATGGACTCACCCTCCCTTCCTCCACTGAAGGGTAGGGGAAGGTGGGAGAAAAGAAGGTGAAAGGGAAAAAAAAAGTCCTGGGTTGAGATAAAGACAGTTTAATAGAACAATAGATGAAAATAAAATAATAATAATAATGATCATAAAAGGATATACACGACACAAGTCCCTCTCACTGCCCAGTGAACTGGTTTGCCATCCCAACCCAAGCAGAGATCGCGATTCCCCTCCCCTGGCCAACCCCCATTTATACACCAGGCATGACGTCTATGGCACGGAATATTCCATTTGCCATTCTATTGTTCTATCTACGCTCCTTCTCAGCTTCTATGAGAAGCTGAAGAAAGCCCTTGAGTAGTATAAACATCACTTGGCCACAACTAAAACACTATGTATTATTCCTTTCAAAACAAATCTGGAAACACAGCAACCACTAGAAAGAAAATTAACTCTATCTCAGATGAAACCAGCACAGGGACAAATTGAGATTCTTTGTCTCATCAGGGTGACTGAACCAGGTAAAAGCAATCTACATTATTTCTTCAAAAGTACATCTTTGAAATGTTGCATATCTGCAGAACCAACATGAGGAATATAAATCAATCTTCACCCACCATCATTACAAATAAACGCGTCCAAAGTATGTTCAGCCACACAACTACACAGCTGGATCTAAAACACTGTGTGTATCAATGACCCAGGTGTCTCTATATTATTTGGAACAGCCTATATAAGTATCTATGTAACTGCCAATCCAAAATAAATTCTCTTGCAGAAGTGAGTACTGTTTAATACTCACTAGTATATTTACTCAGAGAATCAGAATCCTGGTCAGTTACCTAAGGTATACTGCACTTTCACTGATAAAAATTGACGACAGTTTGAAGACACAAGGACATAACATGAAAGGCAGAAACATCAAGTGGTCATAGTTTCACACCCAGGAATCGTTTGTGCAATCAAGTATAAAATCAGTAATGCCAAGTTCCAAAGTTTGAAATCTGGCTAGTTTGTCAACAACTCTGAGGCAAACTGAGTCCTGAAGGCTGCGAAATTGACTCCCACCAGAGGGTCCGATACCCAAACAGGGATGGCATAACCTGGAACAACTGATAAGGTTTATTGCGTTCAGCTATTTGCACCATTACAACATACAGTGCAGCTTTTTAAAGCAAACTAGTGGTTGTGGTGGTTCAAGATATGATGATACATGCTGCAGTGGTCTTGCAGCTGTTCGACTGTTCACTAGGGGCTGGGCAGACAGAATAACATAACTGGTCTCAGACTGTGCCATTCCCACCAAATGAATAAGAATTTTGAGAATACAGATACACAAGGAAAAGTCAGCTGCAAACCTTCAGTGTTTGACACCACTCTCATTTTCTCACTATTAGTTGTTTTTTTTTCTTTCCTTCTCCTATGGGAAAAGTAAGGGGTAATGTTATTTTTAGTCTTAACATTAAAATGCCCCATTTGAAGGTTCCACCATAAAAAGAACCGTTGCTGCCTTCACTGTAAATTTGAATCACTAGTATGTCTGCTGGGGGTCCAAACTTCCTCCAGTCCATCAGTTAACATAGCCTCTAGATACATACTTGTGTAATCAAAGCTGTGTGAAAATTGATGAATTTAATGAATGGCAATTAGAGCTGAAGCATTGTCTTGCAGTCCCAGACCTGGAAAATACCTTGTATCAGCCTACAGCATATGTAAACTTGTGTAAGGGAGAGCAATGTGGCAGAGTGGCATATGCAGTATTACAGCAGTATCTGGAATGCAGCTCAGATGCAAATCAATGCTTAGTATTCAATATGTTTCAGAGATTCGGCGTTCAATGATCACCTATAATAAACATGTGCATAAAGTAATATTTTTGCATTACAGAATTAAAAATGAAATTCTGATTCCAGTATATGTGGCAGCTCTTAAGTCACCTGTACAAGAACCTCACCGTGCTTTTTTCTCTCAAGTGAAAGTTTAAAGTTGTTTATGCCAGATTATATTGCATACTAAAAAAATAAGACAAATTCTTGTCAAGAAACAAAGAAACTAATCTGAAGTCTATTCAAAATAATTAATTGGGTCATCTTTTCTCCATTGGGGGAGACACGACTGAACTTTCATCAGATAGCACTCTTCAGTGGAAGTATTAATAAAAGCAAAGATTCAATCAGCATTTTTACTTACCAGAATGTCCTTCAGCAACAGATTCTGAGGTAAAAAGAAATCGTTTTTCTTTTTTTGAGGTATGAATTGACATGTCTTGGTATCCTTAGCGAGCCTGCAAATGAGAAAGAACGAAAGCAACTGGACCACAGGACAAGCACAGGCAGCAGGTGAAGTGGAAAGGTTAATGTATCTACAC